>NC_088884.1:115656842-115959873 GCF_037157495.1 Lathamus discolor
TCTTTCTAAGACCCATTATTTTCAAGAGGCATTATATATTTAACTTGGAGCAAGACTGCTACTCAAGAATCACAGAATCATGGAATATTTTGTGTTGGAAAGGACCTTAAATCATCCAGTTCCAACCCCTCTGCCACGGGCAGGGACACCTCACACTAGACCATGGCGCCTAAGAAAAACAAAAAATGAGCATTTTATGTGTTTCTAATTTAGAAAGAACATAAAGATGATCAGCAAACCTTCACTTCCTCTGGGTATTAACCATGCTTCATTTTCAATTGCTTTTTTCCACGGAATTTACAGTTTTCTCCGGATTTCTATAAAACGGTGGAAGAATGCCCGTGAATTTGATGCTGCAGGTGAACCCTGATGGCTTTTTGAAAGCTCTGACTGCTGCACAAGTGTGACTGTCAGAGTTGACACATTTCTGTAGCTTTGCATAGTACTTTGCGGGCAAAAAAAGAAATTAACATCCCCATGAAACAGGGAATTTATGTTAATCTTAAGTCTTACATCTAAATTATGCCACAGACATATTTATAGGATTAAATTCTCCCATCAGCTAAACTAGCATAAATCTGGCATAATTCCATGATCCGAAGATCCGCTACTAATTAATTAAAGTCCCTCCAAACCCAAGGAAATTAATACAACGAGACAACATTCAAAATAGAGTGCATACTTTTCAATTAACTCAAGGCTCAGCCCTGCACACTTCCTCTCACACGTGGCTCTAGGAATACTCTAACCAAAGCCAAAAAAATCAATCCTGGGACAGGAACTTCTAGTCCCTTCTCTCAAAGCTGCAAATCCATGCTTACTACTCTGCTACTTTTCTCTCCAAATATTACTGTAATGGAAATTGTTTTTGAAATTTAAAAAAAATCAAATTTTTAATTAAAAAAGCTAAACAAACCTAAACCAACAGCTTATCTGTCATGTGGGCTTTCTATGGGAATCTGATGTCTTTGGAGTTACTGATGATCTCTTTGGTCACGTTTAGGCATCACACCTGTGAAACTGCAGCCAGTACAATTATTTTGCCCTTTCATGCTTGTTACTAGTTGAAACCTTTCTGCACTGGTGGGAGCAGCTGTAGTATGTAGGGAGACAAGGGGTTATCTACAAGACAAGTCGTTATCTACAAAGCCAGGTAGTTAAAGTGGCAGATTTTGTTCAGTGCTTTGGAAATTTGCCTATTGTTATACTCTTCTTTCAGCTGAAGACAACAGTAGCAAATATAAGTAAAAGGATTTTTAAGTTAAAGTAAGCATAAAAGGACCATTACATTTCCAAACAAGTGTGTTTCCCCCGGGTTCAGTCCAAAACTGCAAGGGCTTTTAGAGTGAACTAGCAAAGTCCCTGCATGCTATTAAACACATGCAAGAGAGAGATGTGCTCATGTGCCATGACAAATTACTACCACCAGGACTTAATCAGGAGTGTAAGCACCCTCTCGAGTTAGGCCAAAGCCCCTCATTATATTGTGCTGTGACTATAATGGACTGATTATTAAAATCTTTCTATTCAGAGGGATCATTAGAGGAATATGATAAAGTATTTGATTAACAGAAGTCCAAGTATGACATACTTTACTGACTTACTACTGGCAGCAGAAAAGAGCCATTTTTAACACCTTGCACATGAACTTAAAAAATTAGATTTTTCCTGATTAATTCTGTTGTAGAGGATTATAAATCCTGCCTTCCTGCCTTTTTTTTTTTTTTATTTTTTTATTTTTTCGTTTACTTGGCTGGTCATTTAAAACATCTATTTCTGTTCATCTGCTCTAATTTTATTCTGCGTTATCTATTGTTTTATTGAGCAGTTTAAATATTCTGGTTCTATATAAGACTTTTCCCTTAGTCAGGAACTGCCGTCTATAATAATAGCAATCAAGGCAGTTCATTCTGACAAATCTATGTCAGAAAAAAACTGCTGTGACTTTGAAATATTGAAAGTGACTGATAACATAATGTGTGAAGCAGAATAAATGCATACAAATGGAAGTTTTAGCTGAGCAGTCAAAGTATGAACTAAATACAGTGTCAGAGCTCTGCACTGAAAGCTCTACATGCAGGTGGTTACAATGGCAAATTACCAAATGCACTTTGCAGAAGTGTGTTATGAATAAAGTGGCAAGCAGTTTTTCCTTGGCCATATCCTTTCTTTCTGCCTGCACTTAGTCATAAAGCAGAATGAAGTAATGTTTAAGTACAAACCCTGGGTCTGCAAAGACACTTGGTGTTTAGAAAAGCCATTGAAGCTATGATGGCTGGGATCAGGGCCCTGCTTTGTTTTGGGCCAACCTAACCTGACTGGCACTAAACCACATTGTGCAAACAGGAGCCCCCAACATATACAGCTCATTCATGTTAGCAAATGTTTCTATCTGTTTTGACCCTGCAAAAATACAGAGCCAAGCTGTGCTTGTCTGGGAGCCTGTTCTGAACCAGGACAAGGCTAAAGACCAAGTCCATGAGCTATTTCTCTGCCTGGATTGGGCAGAGGCTCTGTAACGCCTGCAGCAGCTGACATCTGGATGTGTGCTCCAGGTGCCTACATGCCCGCTTCCCACCACTTGGACCTTTGCAGGCTCTGGTGGAGCCCACTGAGGCCACATGGTAACGAAAGCACATAGCACAGAAGTCTTCCAAAACCACTTACTGTTTACACCATGCCAGTAAAAAAAATCTTGAGCCTTTCTGCAGCTTACTGCCTTGGTTGCCTTGTCACCACCAAGTCTTCTTGGGGATTTGTGCAGAGGTCCTTAAGACCTCATGATATCTCCAGAGCATTTTTATCTCAAGGATACTGAGGTCCCATACATCAGAGAGTAAAGGCTTCCCCACACCATCTTGACCTTCCATCTTCACTAATCCAGTCTGTGTTTAGACATACTGGTGATCCTGCTGCGGACACTGTCTGACTTCTCCTCCCGATCCCCACCTGATTGCTCTGGGATGCAGCCTACCCCAAGGGTTTGCTCTGAGACACCACAGAGAACTTGTCTGGGTAGTTTCCTTAGACTTCTCACTTTGGTAATCTCCTCCCTGTATGGAGCTGAGCAATAAGGAAGGCTCCACTTATCCACCCACCCAATAATCATTCCCAAGCACCCAGCTCCTCCCTGTCCCCGGTGCCTCTCATCTCACTCCCTCTGTCCATGCAACCAGCTTTTCCTCTTGCTTGCATCCAATTTCAGCAGGACACCTCTGCTACAAACCCTGCTACCACTCTTCCTTGGCTCTATGTCCTAGGGACTTTCCACACACTCTTTTTTCCCCTTCCCTATCTCTGTACTTGACTGAAGTCATAAAGTAAAGGCTAGCACCTTTCTTCACCTACTGATGATTCAAGGATGAGTGACAAATAACAAACAGGTGTTTTATGGCAGGCTAAGGTAACCACTGTTGCACAGTTCCATGGATGGAAGCAAAATTCTTAGCTCAGGAATGGATAAATCCCTTCAGCTGCCACATCATGAAGTTCACTATTCAACAGAGCATATTTCAACTTTGAAAACAAACTTTAGTTTTGGACAAAAGCCTTCCATTTTTATCTGAAAAACAGGACCAGCTGAAGACTATGGTCCAGCTAAAGGTTAATTACCTTTTAAGCCAACAAAATGGGTTAGAAGAGATCTATTACTCTCCCCTGTTTTGCTGCTCTTGCTCATTTTAACCGAAATAGGTTGACCAGTGTTTTGAGCAACTTAGGTCAAGAGTTGGGAATCTCTGGCAGGTAATGCTGGTATGGGGTAGGCAAGCTTAACCTTTATTTGTGGTTATTATGTTCAGTCATCAAGACAGCTGCATGCCCAGCTGTCATGGTTTAAACCCAGTCAGCCACACAGTTTCTACTCCCCCCTCTTCTTTCCTTCCCCCCTCCCCACACCCCCGCTCCCAGAGGGATGGGGAGGAGAATCGAGAGAATGTAACTCCCACGGGCTGAGATAAGAACAGCCCAGTAACTAAGGTGTAACACAAATCACTGCTGCTACCACCAATGATAATAATGATAAGGGAAATAACAAGGGAAGAAAATACGATACCACCTGCTGAAATGAGCCCGACCGAGAAGAGAGTGCCCTTCTGGGTAACTCCCAGTTACCTCCCCGGGCATGATGTGCTGTGGTATGGAATACCTCTTTGGCTAGTTTGGGTCAGGTGTCCTGTCTCTGGTTCCTCCTGGCTTCCCCCCCTCCCTGGCAGAGCATGAGGCTCACAAAGTCCTTGGCCAGAATAAACATGTGAGCAGTAATTAAAACCACTGGTGTTATCAGCGCTGTTCTGAGGCCAAAAGTCAAAACCACAGCACTGCACCAGCTACTAAGAAGGAGAAAAAATGACTGCTGCTGCTACACCCAGGACACCAGCTCTTTCCTATGTCCAGGGAAAGCTTTGCGCTGATTTTCCACCCCACTTAAAAGGCAATGCTATTGCCCAGCTTAGTCGGAGTGAGAAGTTAAACCCGTTCCTCTCAAGACTGATGCACACAAATGTAAGATAAGGTAGCCAGAAAGCAAAGAATGTACTAGGGGAACATATGCGCTAACTGTAAACCTAATCTCTTCTTTAGGAATTCATAAAAAGGCAAATGCTTGGAGGGAAGCCACTCACTGAGACTTTCAGCTTTACTGTCACTAGATTTATAACCAAGCAGTTTCAAATTCTGCAGCCATGCACTTACTCACTCTATAAAACTTTAAAACAGACGAACAACTCAGCTTAAAATAAATGCTGCTTCCATATAGTTGGATGAGCAGCACTGCTTCCAATGGCTGTACTGCACACATGTTGTGGTACAATATGGTCATTTTACATACCACGTCTGAGGTGCCTAAAGCTGTAAAGTGGATAGAAAGTAGTAAGAAATAGCTTTCAAAGTGGTATCTACCGGCAATTTAACACATTACAGTTAGTTAGACTGCTTTCATTGGGGTGGTTCATGGGCAATGATGGATAATTAATATGCACGAACAACTCACAAAGCTTGCCTTTCTGAAACATTGAATGCAATTTCTGAATCACTTCCTGAAAGTGATTTTGTTCCCAATCATTCCATTGTTTAAGAAAAAGAGAAGACATGAAGCTGTCTTTTTCATGGCACCTCTTTTCCATTGTGCAACAGCTCCATCACCACAGTATCATTTGGACGCAGAGATTCCGTCTCATCATGAAGCCAGCAGGCAGCCCTCTGATTCTCATAGCTCTGTGCTGTATAAATACAAGAGGATCAAATGCCTTTCTCTTATGATTTTCTTTCTCATGCTTCATCCTAGTGCTGTTACTTCAGGATCATTCAACTTACTCCATCAATTAATATATTATGGTATATTTAAAAAGCCCACTAATCTGCCTGCTGCCTTTATATGTTTTCATTAATTAATTCCCCATTATGTGCATGTTATGAACTTTAGAGATGCTGTGGAAACTTTTAACCCACCTCATCAGTGAATATTACAGCAGATTAAAAAGTTGCTAAAGTCTGTGTTTCTGTAGCATCTCCATCTCTCTCAACTTCTAACCATGAATTTATAGTGAGACCTGCAAGCATCAGATGCACACCGCCAGCAGTCAATAAACCCATTTCTCCTGCCCTCGTAACACAATATGTGGAAGCCAGAGCTTCTCTGTGGTCCCACAGCCAGTGGCCCCTGCTAGCAAGTGAGGTGTGAATGGATAGTAAAGCGAGAAACAATTCTGATGTCAGTGCAGGAATCTTCAAAACTCCCATCTCTGCATTAGGCTCTGCATCTCTGCATTAGTGGGAGCTGGATGCAAAAGGACATCCTTAGGGACAGCTATTGGCAATGTGCTCATGCAGGATTACAGAACACTGTAAGCTTGGATCAGACAGTTGTGGGCTTAGTAGAAAGAAAAAGAGAGAATAGTGGTGGGACAAAAGCTTTCTGCTGAGCTTTATGTGAAGTAATGGATACCACTTTTAAAAATCAGAATGAAGCTACGTGTTTTCTTATAATCCATTGGAGGTTACAGAACTTCAGCCTGGATTTGGTGGCCTGGGAATGAACTCTGCAGAATGCAGAAGCAGGCAGCTGTCTGTCTGAGAAGCACTTCCACAAGGTGAGTTTCCTGGCATGAAGGGCAATTACAGTTCATATTTGAGGTCTTGAGTCAGGAAAAGGGAAGGTGGATGTGCTTTGAGGCCTATGGCCTGTGCAATTACCAGTTGCACCCCTTTGCGTGTAACATAGAGAAAAAAAGGATAAACTGCGTTATTTTAGATAGCCAGGAAATATTACTTTGGTGTGTTACTACAGGGTATCTATTTAGGATCCTGGTTATCTAAGAAACTGTCTTTTTATTATGTGCCACTCTGAAGTTAAGGCGTTTATTAACAGTGCCTGTATCTGAATAAGTTAGGACTGGATACTCATGACAGATTGCTCAGAAATCTGGAATTAATTTTGATTTTTGTTTTCCTCTCACTAATGTAATTCAAGTTATATGAACTTGTGACATGATCTAAAGGCAGCTTCTAAGAATTAAAGTTTTTTACTTAAATTCAGGAGTTTGCTTCAAGTTCAATAATTCTCCCAACCTGCAGTTTTCTTATTTTCTGGAATAATAGAAAAAGGTTCATTGGGTGAGGATTTTATTAGCTTCTCTCCTGTGTTTTTCAGAATGTTATATATACAGCTCAGAACAGCATTTAAATTCTAAGCAAATAACCAAAGCAAAACGAAGTTGAGCTCTTAATAATACATCCACCATTCTGCAGATGATCACTCTATGTAATAATGACAAATCCAACTAGACCATTATTGTCAGTCCTCTGCAGGGTTAGAATGTTACCCAAAACACTGATTTTCCCCATAGGTGGTAAAAGATAAATCAGCAAGTAAGGAACACTCCCTCTTGGGTTTTTACTGGGAAAAAGAAAAGAAACAAAAAACCCCTAAAACCCAGGCTGGGGGAGGAGCCCCTCAAAGAAAGGGGTACACAGTCCCAAGGACTCAGAAAAAGAAATCAAAGTAGCTAGGAAGGAAGTAAATTTCTTTGCACTGGAGTCTTTGGACGTCATTGACCTCTAAGACACTGAAAGAAAATCTCAGGAGAGAGAATTAATAGCAAGGAGACAGGAAGAACATATATTTATGACTGAGGGCAGGAACTTTCTAAAACTCAGAGTTTTGCTGATAAGATAAAAAAAGGACAAGAGAAAATCCATACCATTTATTTAAAGCATATAGCTTCTGATTCACTAAGGGAGATTCTGAAATGCTACACGATGGCTCTCTTCTTTGCCTCCAAAGCTTTGGACATCTGAAAGGGCAACACTTGATGCTAGTGAGGTGTCTTTGGGGTTGCCATGAGGAAATCACTATGAGTATCTATTTCTTCCCTCCAGCCTCCAGGACAGAAAGATATGACTGGCTTCTCTAGCAGTAACACAAATTCTTTGCTTCTTTTTGTGATTTATGCCAAATTCAATAGCTTCTGCAGAAGCCATATGGTAGTTGTACCTTCCATACATTATTCCATCACATGCCCCACCTCTCACAGATGACCACCAGGAGGTATGCTACTGCTGCTGCTTCTTTTGGCGCACAGACAACTTTAAGTGTCCGTAAGCTCATGCTCGGGCAGGGTGAATGCCATTTGGGGCAACTCAGCTGATGGACAACAAGCAAGAGTCCCACTCTGGGGGCTCTGAAGGCTATCTTGCCCTTTTTTAAAATATTGTCACTGTTTCCTTTCATTTCAAAGTGAAGTCTTAGGGGCAGAATGCACATGAATGCTCTTGGGAGATGAGGAAGGCAAAACAACTACAGCTTGCTTTTTTTCAATAGTACTGGGTGTTGACAGCTTCTAGTTACTTAACTGAAGAGCTGGCTGCTGGCCTCTGATAAGTGTGAACTTGGTGTTTCCTCTCCCTCTGCTTCTAATGCATTGTGTGGCCAGGACTGTAGTACAGAAGAAGAGAGAACCAGCAGAAGCAGCAGGGACGTGAGCAGGATCCAAATGCTTTGCTGCTGCCCCCTCCTTGACCCCCACCAAAGCCAGCCACCAGTACAGTGCCCGAGCCATTGCTCCTGCACTGTAGGAAGCACAGACATCCTATGAAACACTCTGAAAGGAGGTTGCAATTATATTTATACCTCCCAGGGGTGCAATGGAAGTTTCAGAGTTTAGGGCTGAAAAGACTTCCTAACAGGTGTCAAATTTAGTGTCAGCACGCAGTTCCTCATAAACTAAATGACACATCTTCTTTGAACTCTCCTAGTAAATTTGGCAGTTCCATTATTACAGCCCCTGTCATTACCTGGAAAGAAAAATACATACTGAGAGAAAACTGACACTCTGCCTGGATGCTGCTGGTGCTCAGAAGGTTAAGTCTTAGTGGCAAAGAAAAGGGGACAGCAATCTACGTGGGCATATCAGCTGGCTGCGTAATGGCATAGCCAGACATGTTTCTTAAGATCTGCAACATGTGAATAAAGTCATCAGGATGTTATGACAGGTCCATCATTCAGATGTTACCCACATTATTTTCTATATTGCTGTGCTATAGTCACACGTCTATTTTCAGGATGGACTTGAAGCATCTGTTTTCAGAGACAGCACTAGTCAGTGGTCACAGGCTGGACAGTGGGATCCCAGCTGGCCACTTTGCCATGCCAAAACAGCAAGAAGCCAGTTTCATTCTGCATTCAGACCATGCACTGCTGCTTATGTCTTTGTTGTGGCCTAGAGGAGATTTTCTGCATGTGAAAAAGAGAGGGCGCAAAGACTGGATTCTTTACAGTGGTTTCAGTTTGTTACCCTTCTCCCCTAAACTGTAACCGCACAAAATGCTTTTCTGAAGGCATACTGATATTGCAATCTGAAAGGTATAACTTTTCTCATTAAAAACATCTTGTTCATCCCCAAAATGATAGATTTGCTTGAGTCTAATTTCCTTGATTTTCCTTGGGAAGAATAATCAGGAACAGGGTTTCATCTTCTGTGATATGGCTAGAATTAATTTCTTTAAAGCCCAGCAAATGTATGTGGAGTTTCTAAGTGATGTGCATTTTGCCACACACTCCACTAATATTTCACTATACCCAAACTTGTAAGAATAATCCTGATTTTAAATTGAATCACTTCAAATATGTGAAAGCACTCACTCTTCTCTCTAAAGAGTACAGACATCACCTTATACTTGTAAAATTATAAACACAATATGAACCAATACAAGCAAATGTACCTCAATGGCAGTACATTCTTTTACCATACTTGCTTAATTGCATCAATTTAAAATCATGTACATATTGAACCTTTGGTGTTAATTTAGCTGTAGCCTTATAAGCATTTTCACCTTCTGGTTCCTTAGTAACTGAAAGCTCATTCCATACTGGTAGGACATGCAAACACATGGGTGCTAGCAGGCAGCAACACTTTGAGCCTGGGGGCAGGGTGGCTGTCAGCACCGGCTCCACAGCATGCTCAGGGTACCGCGTCTTGAGTTCTTCTTCAGTGTGGTGGGTACCAGACAACCAGGAGGTCATCAGCTGCAGCCCCACATCCCTAACACAGGTACTACACAGGCACATGGCCACTAGGACCATTACCATGACTTTGGTTTTCACCACGTTCTCGGTTGTTTCAGGCTTCTTTTTAGCACCACTTAAACTGCCTGTGGTATAAAGGGGCATGCCATTACCATGAGTTATGGGAGGAAATATCAGGGAACTTAATTTTTGCAAGGCCATGGAAGTGTTTTGATGGCACCCCAGCATGTCAAACTGATTGCAGGTTTAATACCTTTCTTAAGTAGCCTAACTGATGGGTAAACAAACTCCCATAGAGACTTGAATACTTAACAGAGGTGAATACTATTGCAGTCCCCAAAGGCAACAGCATTTTGCATGTGTTAATCCCCTGGAGAACAACATAGCAGACATCCCAAACATAAAAGTGGTTTTGGAAATCCTAAATGCTTAAGCAACTTCACTACAGTGTTATTCTGACTACAGCTCATACCCCATAGCACTAGAGATACACGGTGGGTGTTTATACCTCTCTATCGCTTTTCCTGCTTCTCTGGGAATTGCCTGAATATTTGGAAAAGGTAATGAAAAGCCTTAAGCTCATGCCCATGCTTCCTGCACTGAGACCGAAATCTCCAGTAAGCTTGCCAGACCTTTTACAGCAGCACCCTAGGGATTTAATACTGTACAGCTTACGGGTTTATGCGAAATTTCATAAAAGAGAAGCCCTGTATTTTCACATAAATATATTTATTTTGGGAAAGATCAAGAAATGCCAATATATTTCAAACCAGTTCCCTACTGCATTAAAGAATGTGAAATATTCATGTGAACATTTGCGAGTCCTATATAGTGAAATCTATTTCCCTCTCTATTTAGCATGCAGGCTGCAGCAGCTGAAGGTTGGTCATATTTTTCATTAGGAAGAAAAGTAAGGATGATTTGTGAAAATCACACGGAAGTAATCATAGGGAACAGTACTGAAGGGTTTTTGGAACAAAACCTTGTAAGCTACCTTGCAAGCATGCTCTGGCATGTGTTTCTTATATGGTGTTTTACAGCTCCAGACTGTAAAATTCTATGGACATAATTAGAAGTGCAATATAATATACTTTTATAATATGGAAATAAAGATCTAAGTGGCAGCATATACATTTTCAGAATATATATCTTGGCCTCTCTAAATTCTCCAGTAAGTAGCAAATTCCAGTTTCTCTGTTCAACCATTACTCTTGATAATGTTATGAGTTACTTTCTCATCAGTACTAAGTTTTGTGTATCCATCCAGACCCTGCTGTGCCCCAATATCTCACAAATAATCTCTTTTTTTATCCATCTGAATTCTGATAACTATAGCAGGAAATGGAAAATGGGGAATTCTAAATGCCTGTGATCCCCATTTCCACCAGGGAAAGCATCTGGCCTTGGGAATTCATTTAACTCCCCTTATGCTATGGCCTCCCTAAGCATTAAATGGAAATGACATTTACTTTCCACTGAGAGATGCTAATATTTATATATTCCTTGAAGATCCTCAGATAAAGAGAGCTATATATGTGCAAATTTTTATGCTTCTTTCTGCTTTCCTACAACTTCAAGATATAATAATGCACTGACATGCTGAAATTTTTATACAAACCAAAATTGTACTTGGAAACGTCAGGCCTGCACAGACCAATGATCCAGAAGTTGCTAAAAACAGAGCATCAGAAGATGTAACCTAGCCTCTCCAGGTACCAAATTCTGTGACAAAGAAGATAACTGCTTACCAGAACCAGCCATAACCATTTCCTCTATGTACTGAGAACAATAACAAGTATAATAAATGATGCCAGAAGCAGCCCCTAAGGGGTGGTTTGGATGCATCCACCTTCACTTGGAGAGCAGTGGTGGCAGGGATGGAGAATACTCATCTGCACGGACATGAGCCACGCTCTGCCGCTTGGCAGGCTTTGCTGTATTTAGTGATAAAGTCACAGCCTACGAAACTCCCCTATGTGTTCAGATTTTTGTACTCAAGCTTACACGGGTAACACTCTGAAGGGTCTGACTTAACACCTTCACCAGCACCGGAGATCTCTGGAAGCACTTTTTAGAATGATTACCAGAAGAAATTTTACTCCTTTGTTTTGCACGGAGACTCCGAACATTACAGAGACAGAGATTTTTAGCAGAGCCAGCCTGATCATAGCTGGCATATAAAAGTATTAAAGTATTCAGTAAATAATTGCCTATAAAGCTAATTGTAATATATCTGTTATATATGTTTCATCAAAATTAATTTTTCATTGATCCTGTGAGAGTTTGTATTCTGTTACTACTGTGTCAGCACAAAATTCAACCAAACCACTCCCAACACAGAACAGATTCAAAGAATTTGAGCCTTCTCTCTTCATGCAGTATGTGTGAGCAGACAGTGAGTCCTTTGAGTCTGCATACTGTTACTTATTGACTGCTTTCCCTCTACCTCATCCTATGTACTGAAGGCAAATGCAATAGCCTGAATGAAGCATATTCTTAAGATGGTTCATGTTCATTATAGCAACCACACAAAAAAAGAAATTCCATCACAGCAACTGTCAAATTTTGTTACATGCCTCTAACACAAACCATTAGAAACTGGGTTGAGAGAATAGGTGCAGAATGGAAAACGATCATGAGATTAGCCCACATTTTCTAACAAACAGACTGGAGATATGACACTTTTTAAATGTTTGTTTTTCACATTTCACACACATCCTGATTTAGGAATCAATACCGGAGTGAAACAGAAATACTGCAAAGGCACAATACATAACCTTGTAGAAACACAATACCAGAAACACCTCGAGATCTCACTGTGGTAGCCCAAGAGACAGATTAGTAGTGGGATAAGCATCTAAGCTTTTGGGTACTAGTAGGGTTCTTTTCACTGAAGCATCAGATTTTCTTGTACATCCCCTTCAGGTTTCCTATCAGCGTCCCAATTTACTTTTTTCTTTAAGAAACAGCTTCTGTTGAATTATGCTGTCCCTCTATAACAAATGATTCAACTCTTTCCTCATTTTCCTGCTAATGAAGTTTAGCCTATCTCATTAATGTTTTCCAAATGAAACAAGAACAATTCAAATTAGAGCAGTACAAAGTACTTCTAATGCAGTTTCTAGAAAAGTGAATAATCCTATGTCTCTGAGGAAATGAATGCCTATGTAAGAAATGAGCTGGATTGCAAGCACAAGATGTTTCCCTTCGTGGAAAATTAAATTAGAAGAAGCTTCCAGAGCTAAGAAAGACCATCCCTTAGGACCTGCTCCTCCTTCTCCAAACCCTTACCTTTGTGAGAAGACATCTCGGTAGGGGCTGCCGTGCTGCAGTGCGATCCCATATCCTCTGTCTGCCACAGTGTTCCCGACCGTGTAAAAAGAGCAGTCTGCGTCATTGATGGCCACATACTCCAGTACCGCTGCATCCCACACAAAGGCATAGTTCCCATGTTTCACCTGTGGTAAACAGAAGAAGAGCTCAGACTATGGACTGTCCAGTCTAGAAGGAACTTGGTGTACCTAAAAATGTGGCAGTTTCTGCAGAGTCACTTCTTTAAAAGAAGTGAAGTTCGGGTGCCCAACAGCTATCAGCACAAAAAGTGCTGCAGAGCTGCTTTGGCTAAGCACCTCTGCAGAATGTGACCTGAAAAGAACATGGCATCAGTCAAACAGCGCCATGCAGATCTGTGCTGTCATTCTTCAAGAAACAAAGGGAACATCAGGCTCCTTCCGTCAATGCTAAATTCCACTCCAAATCTCCCTTAAAGCTTTTTTTCTTTCGGCTGTAAACCCAGCCATACAGAGGAAGGTAGATATTCACATTGGGAGAACAGTGGGACAGTAGGCATGGCTATCCAGATGGAAGACCACCGTTCAAGATGGCCCACATTTCAGTCACGCTTCAGGTTGCCAGAGGTGTAATGAATTTCTCTCTTGGGCTCTATGAATGATTGTGGCAAGACCATGACAACTAGATTTTTTGGAATTATTTTTCTCAGCATGAAGGGTTTTTTCATGTCTTCAAAGACTTTTTGTACAGCAAGTTCATGCGAGCCATTTTAACTGTTTTACTGAGATATATACACAGAACAACTTATTATATTGAAGAGCTTTTAAAGTATCATTTTGCTACCTGTTCACATTTGAAACAAATCCAGATTTTTCTTTTCATTTAAATGGGATATATTTCAGCATAGTGTAATTTCAGCACTTATTCAGAAGCAAGCTTTTAAAAACAGAAATTCAGTCTGAAGAAATCCTTCCCTGTTTCAGTGGATTTCTACTTTCCAGTCAAATCATGCTTTTTCCGAAAAAAAAAAATAATAAACTCTAGCGGCTCTACCAGATCTTTTACAGTTTTCTGTTCTGTTGGTCTCTATGTCAGACCTGCAGAACCACACTGTTTCTTTCTTGACCCTCTGCTTGGCTTCACTCAGTGCTTTCCTGATGCCATATTAGCCAGCTAAGCTGTAAAACCACGCTGAACCCATTGACTTTGTACATCTAAAGGGAATAAATATGTGACAGCTAAGTGAAAAGTAAACAAAATGCAAAAAGGCCATCTGGGGCCAGGCAATCCAGAGAGAATTCAAAACCAACTCAGCATATCAAAATAAGCAATGTCAGTACATCATTTAGATTAGTCTTTGACAACGTAGATTATGTTTTTAAAGACTGTTTACATATAAAAGTTACTGAAGCAAGGCACACCGGCTGCTTGCTCACAAGATGTAGTGCACAAGGAACAAATTGCATTTGGAACACATTCCTTTTCACTGCAAGCCTGGGAAAGGAGTATTTTTGTTTTCCATTCATAAGCATGATACAGGGAGGATTTGTGCAGATTTTGGAGCAAAAATGGAGCAATACTATCTGTGGACTCCACAGGAATGGCAAGATAAAGAAAATTCTTTTCAAAATACACACACACACCAATGCAGGATTGGGTCAGTTTAATCTTCTGGGTCTGGAAGCGGTCAATAGTTGGGGTTTTTTCTTTGGCCTCTCAGAGGAGGTTTAGGTCTATCTAAAAGGCCAGCAAATAAGGGATAGAAGTGAACTTGCTGTTAACAAACAATATGACTTGTATGCTTGTCTAACAGGCACTGCAACTCACAGAGCTCTTCCTAGCTTAGGTTATTCTGATCTTCTTACGGGCACCACTTGGCTAAGAAATAGATAACACAACTAAATAAAAAAGCCCTTCCTAGGAGCATTGAAAAGGATAGTGACTCAGCCTGAAAAAGAATCATGATGTGCAGACAGCAAGGGAGGGAAATAGGAAAAAAAAGCTCAGAAAAAGATCAGAAGAGGGGAAATGAATCCTGAGGAGGATCAGATGGACCTTTCAAACAAGGCATTAAGGAAAACTGGGGTTCAAAAAGGCAAGTAATTTTACATGCAGGGAGATAACCTTTGAGATGATGGCAAGAGCGGAGGGTTATGTTTTGACACCTGCTTTTGTCCTAACCCACCCTTTTAGCATCCTAGGGCACTGAATTCACCTAAGTACGTGTAAAGAGACTTATCAGCTGCTCAGCTGGTCAGGAAAAATTCTCTTGATTTGGCTGCTTGGCTGTAAAACAACTCACAGTGAGAATATATAAAAGTGGTAAAAGCATTTACTGACAACAATATCTGTGATGAAGTGGTGTATAAAAGATCCTTAGAGCAGACCCAATGGCATCACAGTTCAGGTTTCCACAAAGATATTGCATTTCATAGATAAGATCACAGTGAGCTTGTGTTAAAGTGCATGGGGCAGGAAAGAGACTGAAGAGCCAGAAGGGATCATTCCAGCCATCTACATTCGTCACATGATTGCTCCATGCCATAAAATATATAATTTTTAGCATTTTTGCCCTATCCATTTACAAATCTAGGGAATTCAAATCCATGGAGCAAACCTAAGATGCAATTGTTGTTGCTTGCAATCACTTTCTTTATGGAACTGCTCCTCAGTCTGAGAGTTTTCGTTGCTATTCAGTGTATTTATTTGTACTACTTCTTACAAAAAATAACTTTCCTAGATACTTTGCCTTTTTCAGTTCTAAATACTCTCACTTTGGGGCTGACACTTTACAATTCCTGATGAACCTTTCTGTTACTTAGCTGAGCTGGATACAGCTTTCTTTAATCTTTCCTTCCAAATCTTTCATTTCAGTCCTCCCATTAGCAGTGACACTACTTTTGAACTGCCTCCAATTCTTAACTTTTATGCACGAGAAAAACACCTGTCTCACTAAGAGAGAATCAGTTATCTGGCAGCTCAGGGGGCACACGATTCCCTTTTCAGCATACCCTTCTGCTGAGATGCATAGTCTAAACTGTCTGCCCATCGATCTTTCACACAGCTTAAGATTGGTTTTTGCCCAAAGATCTAAGAATATAATTTTGCTAGAGTCTAGCGTACCTGGAGCCCTGATGACATTGCACACATTTGTACCTACAAATATGGGGTAATTATACTAGGAAAAGGGGGGATGATGCTCCTTGTGAAAGGAGAAGGGAATTTCAGAACAAAATGTCAAACCCCCACATCCTTCCCTCTCTCCCTTTTACTATGAGAAGCACGTATTTTGTAGTATTGCAATAGCTATGGTGAAGACTTCCACTTCAGGCCTCAAAACGAACAGCAAAAAGGATAGCTCTGCATTATGAGAAAAAGTTAAGGAGCTTACAGTCAGACAATTATGGGGACTAAATGAAAGCAGAAGCTCCTTGGGAAAAGAAATGGTTCTTTGTAATACATATCTTACTACTTGCCGAAGATCTGCATCCCTGATTCTACATTTCCACATAGCAGATTTGCATTTTCTGTTGAGATAATACCATTTCCGCATGGTGACAAATCTGCATGCTGCTCACATACCACCGCGCAGCCCAGGATCACCAGGGAAGCGTTTGTAGGAGGGCAGTGTATTATCATTTAGCAGCAACCCCAGCTTTCCAGTCCACCAGGGCACAGAGAGCTGACACTTCAGTCTCCTTCCCTGTGGCATCCTGCCTATCAGTATGACAGAGGCTAAAAAGGTTTTTGGAGTATCTGATTACTATAGCCATAGAAAAATGAAAAAACCTCACCCCTATATAACAAAAAAAATTGCAGACAAAATTGAACCTGTTGGTTGTTCATCGGGGTATTTTGAACTCATGTGCTACACTGGTCATTAAGTGAAACTGGGAGATACGGTACCAGGCAGAAATGCTTGACTTCACGGTTTTGTAAGCAATTGTAATGGAGTTACTGTAAAAAGAGTTGTTACATAGAATATGGGCCTCCAGCACTTAGATGGTCAAACAACTTTTTTAATGCTGTTATATTTCTTTTTTCTATCACTGCACATTTATGAGATTTTTATTTACTGAAGCCCTGCCTGTATATATTAGTCAAAATTCACCTTTGATGATTCCACCAAAACCCAGTTGAGTTATACTAGGAAATCATTTAAAGCCATTACACTGTTGCATATGCACATATTTTATGCCAACAAGGATGTGGATAATATTTCTTCTTACAGCTAATCCATTCATGCAGAGTACGCTGAATAATGTACTTATGTACAATTCCAGCATTCCACACCCACATTTCTAGGTCTAGAAAATTATAAACCTCAGAAAAAAATAACTATAAGTAAACATCAACTACTGCAACATTTCATACTTGAATTTTTTGACAATATCTTTTCTGTATTTTAAATTAATCTTTAAATGAAATACAAAGAATCCTCTCGAAAGAAAAAATATACACAACAGGCTGTAGGTTAAACAAAGCTGGCTCCTCTTTTTTTCCTTGAGACCTCTCAAATATTTAATCATACCTGTTATAAAAACAGTGCGACTTTTAAGACCAGAGAAGTCTTAATTTTCAACTGGTTAAAATGGTATTAATTTCCTGGGAGAAGATTATTAATAATGCTAATGAAGCAAATGAAGCACATTTTCTGAATACCCTGTGCCTACACTCAGGTGGCAGAGTGCTGATGCTTCTCTCTATTCATTTCCACTAGAATCAGGTGCCATCCTTTCCCTGTGCTGTATACATTTCCTTGCCCACAAAGCTGTCAGTTGTATTTTAGCCAAGAACACATGAACAGAAACAGACTCTCCCACAGCACAGCAGCAGCAACCCCAGCTCTGACCTAAAATCTGGCAAGGACACTGATTAATCACCTACTCCAGACAGCGCTTATGTTCTCCAGTACGGACCATTCCGCTGCGCTGACTACACAGGGGAAAAAAACACCATTCGATGCTGCTAGCCCTATGCCTATCAGTGTGGACCTGAGGCTTTGGCATATATAAATACAGAAACTATATTTCTGACATAATCTTTGCATATTCAACAAGCATGGAGTAGCTGCAGCCTGCAGAGGGCTGTACTCCATTCTGCAAAACAGCCTGGCTAATACTGCTATGACATGTGGAATGCAGAGGGAACAAGACTGAATGAACATTTACAAATATTCAAGTGAGAGCTAATATACATAATGTGGATATGGTACTTCAAAATGGGAAAAGGCAAAGATAAAACTTGTGGTGGAAGCTTAAATCTTGATTTTTGTATTGTCAGATGTTGCCAAACAACTTGACAGCATTCACAACAGAGGTATTTTTTTCAGCAGAAGGGAATGGAAACACATATATCTCAATAATCCTCTTGCAAGAGGCCAGTGAAGTTGCTGCTTATCAGGCTGAAGCAGAATTCAGATCTTCTGCCTTTTGAGAAATTCCCATTTGCTGATTTGTTTTCCCCCAGGGACAAAGATTTCAAGCCATGGTTTTGTTCACAAAAGGCACAATTCTGGCTAGCTTCTATCTGGATCCCAGTGAAACAAAATCTCACATTTCAGCTTTGTTGAATAAACCCCCCTAATTTACAGTTCTCTCAGAACTAAACTTTCTGTAGTTTTGAAGTACCATTTTGGAGCTTCTTGCCCCACACACCTTTGCAGGCCAGCACGTGTGGCTGATCTGTGTAACTTCAGAGTGAAATGCAGTCATGCAATTGCGGAGGCAGAATACAAATCTGACCGACAGCTCTCTGCGGTGCATGACAGGAGCTGAATTCCCATGGCGGTATTAAAGCACAGAATGAATATACCTATACACATAAACCTCTATTCAGTCATCAAGGCAAACATCTAATTAAATAATAATAATAACCCTTTAGGATGTCATTTTGCAGGGTGTATAGAAAGCTTTTTAAATTCAAGGGGCACTATCTGACAAACATTGAAACTTATTCTTTGTAGTTATTCAAACAGAATAGTGCAAAGTAATTTCTAAAAGCATTATTAAGCTGGTACCCAGGAGTGCACAGCAGCAGGAAATGAAACACGAGGAAGCTTAGGGGAAGAAAGAAGAGGTTAGAAATCCCAGCCTCATCTCCTCTTCAGTATGAAGTTTATCTTTCATTACATCGTCATATCAGCTTCAATGCCATGCCTATTTGCTCAGACAAAGCTTCACCAGGAAAAACATTAATTCCTCATATGCACCCTGCCACCACCTTCTTGAGAAAAGCCTCATGATCACGCGTTTGCCTGACACACTCAGCAGACTTTGAATAATTCATCTGGAATTAGAAGAATTACAAAGGTATGACAGCTCTGTAATGAGAGGGTGCCTTTGTTTTAGAATTTTCCTAGTGTTCAGTGCAATCACATCTTGCACTGTAATTAAATGCATCTTGTAAGCTACAAGAAAGAAAAGAAGATGCAGAGCAAGACAGAGAGGAGGCCAATCAAAGGTACAATTTCTGAGGGAGGTGGGAGAACAGAGCCAGCTGTTTCTCCAGGTAATCACAGCAAAACATGAAAAAGGCAGCAGATCACACTGATCACTGACATTCAGCTGAACCACAGGTTCATTACAGCTAACATTGATTTCAGATGGAATAGAAGCAGGAGAAAAAACATCATTAAAAAAACATCTCAGCAAAGCAGACCTTTGAAAGGGAAGATTTCTTTTTTTTTTTTAATGCCAGTTTCTCTTTTTTTATGACAACTAAGTGCTGCAAACAGTAATAGAGACTATTTTACAGGTACCACCAGTGAAGATCATATACAGAAATCACATGGAATCACTTCAGGTTCCTCAAAAACTTACATCTGTGGTGGCCAAGTGGCAATCTCAATAATGAGGCAAACTTAAACCAAATGTCACTAAAGTCTGACCCCCCCCTCTTCTGGTATATTTGTATCCTTGCGGCAGCTAATCCCAGTAAAAGAGTATTTACATGAGGAAATGTGCACAGATCAATTTTCTTCATTTGGGTGGGAAAGCAGAACTCGAAGTCTCACAAAGAAGATAAACCCAGGTGAATTTAGAGAAGCAGCATACTTTAAATTAAATCAATCCAGCATGACACTAACTGAAGGGTTCTTGTCCTGTTCCTTAGAAGAGAAGTAGAGTCAATCTAATTGCAATTCTTGGGCAGCATTCCTTATTCAAAGAAATACCTATTGAATACCAACTGCAAGGATAGAAAAATGATCAAAAGTCAAAAAACTACTCATCAAAACCATTCATCATCTGAGAAAGAAGTTTAACCACAGAAAATTCTTTGTAAGACTACCAACATTACTGAAAAATCCTCCAGTAAAAGCTCATTTCAAACAATACGTTTCATTTTAGAAACTTAAAGACATTGACTTCCCATGTTTCATATTCCTTGTACAAAAGCTCTGACCACTTTCATAGTAGTAATAGGATTCAGAATGTCCCACTACTTACGTAAAAGAATTTAACTATCGTCTCTTGAACCATTTTATACTTCTCTCTGATAAGCATTTCCTGCCCAGGTTTGCATGGAGCCAGCTTGACACTGCAAACCTAGACAATGGTACTTTAATGCTCCAGAAGAAATGCTTCTCAGTCCCTCTTATTTCCTCACTCTGAAACTGTACTGCACAATTTAGCAAGTTTCCCCTCATTTTGGTACAATGCAGAAGGCAAAAAGCGCTAACTGCTGGCAACCTCCACTGTATCTCACAAGCTTGGGCTGGGGCATGGAGGAACAGATTTAGATCACAAGGCTAAGTGCTTCCACATCAGTTTGCTTTCATATAGAATTCGGTGATCTTGAAAGCTACTTCATCTGGAAAACCTGCACAAAGCTATCAATCTTCTTCTCTAGCAGTCAATCTTCCAGTTAAGTACAGTGGTTCATGTGTCTGTGGAAAGAAACTGAGATTTGTCCTAGCCTATTAAGATTTTTACCTATCAGTGATAACTGGCACCCCCTTTCTCTGACAATTCGATAAGGGCCAGGACAGGGTGTCTCTAAGTATTTCTTTCAGGCTGTAAGTTCAGGTTGCTGCATAGACTGGCACCACAAACGGTTTCCAGCAAAGTACTCCAGATAAGCTCCACAGAGAAATTTCTGCCCTATGGTATTTCCACCTAAGCAGCCATTTTAAGCCCCACCAGGTCTTTTGCAGGTGGATTGGTCCCTTTTGAGCATGCGGCCCAGATTTTGAATGCTGCACAAATACATGCTCCTGTACCCCCAGGTCAGTACATTGTTAAGAACCACTGCTCCTTTAATATCTGAGTTCCTGATGCCTCCAGAACTCCCCTTGTCACCAGCTTGTCAGGTCTTGCAGACCCCGCTGCTCAATGCATTTTAATTCGCACAAGAAGGTACTTTGAACCCACAGGAAAAGAAAACTTTACAGATCTGAGCTGAGAAAATTTTCTCTTTCTTTTGCAGTTTAGGACCCATGGAAAACATTAGGAGCTGTGCAAGGAGGAAGACCAATGCTGCGGCATTTTTTACTCAGTTCGGACTGCCTACTTGTTATCACCATGCAAACAACTGAGAAGATGACACAAGCTAACAAGACGTCACATGTTGTCCCCATAGAATTAAAAGCCAGCTCCTCTCTGCTGCTGCCCACCTCACAGCAAGCTGCTGGGGTAGCAGGGTGCTAAGGTGAAAAAGCACATGTTCTGCAATTCAAAACACTCAGAATTTTGTGGCCATTACCTAGGAAGTCAAATCTCTTATATAAAATAGCTCATATCAAGAATACTGTTACAGTCATGTAAAACACTCAACTAATCCCCTGCCAGGCACCTGAGTTCTTTACGCACCAAGGTAAATAGAGATGTAAATGGTGTCCAGAAAGAGTTTCAAGGTCAGACAGCACCCAAACCGGTGAAGCTAATGCATCTAAGCACTTTGTACTTTTATATGTTTATCACAACCTAGTTCCAGGTGATAGGTTTGGCTTTTGCACCCTTAAAGAGTGAAATACTTACAGCTTTTGCCTTAAAGTGCACACAATTTAGTTAACCTCTGGATATAACCTGTGCAGGTATTTGCACTTATCTAAGGTTATAACATTCATTTTGCACATCTTTGTAAATAATGAATGAAGTGCAAGCCACAGACTCCCATTATATTTGTTTCTGATTCATCCTGCTCTGCCTACACAATAGCTCAGATGCCAGAAATTAATTTACAAGAACTAAGAAAAAGTAGCAAAAAATCAATTAAAAAAATTAAAATGGTTGAAAAACAATCACTCTGTTCCTTATAGTGCCCCTCAGATTCAAATTTGGACAAAGTATGTTGTAAGATCTTGTATCATAAACAAGAAGGATAGCTGTTTGGTAAACATCTAATGCAATTAATCAGCCAGTCTTGCTCATTTTCTTAATTTGAGTTTGATGTGTATACCCTGTGTCACTGGTGTACTTTCGAAAAATATAATACAATTGGGTTAAAGGCAAGTACTTTTTCTAGCCCTAACACATTAGTAAAAATGCCAAAGCGTCTTTGAGACAAATAATGAGAAAAGTGGTGTTAAAATATATATGGAATAGAAAAAACTGATGGTCCAGTGTTTTTCAACAATGCAATCAGCTGATTTGCCACCTTAAAATGAAGTAGCATTTCACCTAGAATTGGGAACAACAGGTGAGATTTTCTTTTAGTTACAAAATGCACTTGCAAATCAGGTATTTGATCATGCAGCACGGACAACTAAGTGCCCAGCTAACCACGTACACCAGTAAATATCTTACTTGAGTGAATGAAATAATTTCGTTAGCATCAAACAAGGGGCAAGTAAATTAAAACCACAAGCAACAGCATCATAAAATTATCAACTTCACATTCTAGCAATGTGCGGTGGGTATCGTCTAGCATCTGTGTGGGGATGGCTTGAAAAATGCCACTACCTTGTTTGGAAACGTAATCGCATTCAGTGTTGTCCTTTTATGTTACTGAAAAACAAAACAACCTTGACTAGAAGAAGAATTAGTATCTAAACTGATGGTTACTTGTTAGTTACATTTATATAATAACCTAACTTAAAAATAGCTTCTTTTTTACAGAACTATGCCATGAGAGGGATAGTACATTGGACACTCATATACTAAATGTGGGGAAGAACTGAAGTTTTTATCTGGCTTTGACAAAAATAGAGAGAAGCCACAGTACTTCACTGTACCTGGAAACATGTGAGCTGCCAGCACAGTGAGAAAAGGTCTTAAGTGTGTGCCAAGGCAAAAAACCACATTTGGTTGCCCAGGCCTATTGGCCCTATTCTATTGGCATACTCTTCATTCCTTCTATCCTTATGGATTTTTAAATGGAAAAAAATGAACACAGTTTTATTCTTAATTTGTTTGGGGAGATAATTAAAGGATGCTACACAGCTTCTCACAAATTGGTGATATATGCCTGACCAAGTTTTCAGGAAAAGCAGCTGTGTGTCTGCATCTGCAGGCAGAGCCCACGCAAGAGCTATGCAGCTGTGCAGTGCTCTGTGTATAGCTACATCTTCCTTCTGTGTTCAGTTAAATTACAAAATTGTATGCAATGCAAGAGCACACATATGGGTTCTTCTTCTGAAAATATGATCCCTTCAGACACAAATGGAGAACATAATTCCTACTGATGGACATCTACATCAAGTCCAACGTAGTATCTTTGTTGTTATATGATTCATGTTCAATTTTAGATAGAGTTTAATTCACAAGATGTATATGAGAGTTGAGTAAATACAATGCCAAGAAAATATATTCTCCTTTATCTTAGGTATGACATATCTATGAAGAGCTTATTTTATTGTAGCTGAAGAAGATAAAACCACAATAATATTTTATCCTGTCTCTTTTAAGTGCTTTTTAGCTGTATTTATTCTTTTTGTTGTATTTCAAGTTATTTAGAGCCCAATAATGCAAGTTCAGTGGGAAACTGAGACCCAGTACAGGCATCTACTTTTGGCAGCTACTGAGTGAGTAATAGTTCAGCAGACTTGCTCTTTACCTACACAGGGCACATGCTCAGAGCAGAACCTAGGTCTAGCAATGGATGAGCTGAATAAACTGAAAGCTAAAATGCCTCTATGGGCATAAAATATGGGAAGAGCATAATAAAAATTAAATAAATCTACAAATTGAGTATAATACGATAAAGATTAAATCAAAACCACAGTCACATAATGTACATAAAATTTATCATGGGGGTTTGGAAACATGTCACAGATGTTACAGATTTTATAGACTAGTAATAACTACAACATACTGAAACACATACAGAATTTGTGCAGTGTAAATCATGAAAGGATGCAATAGAATTTGACACAGTAGCTGTCAAAAGGTGTACCATGCAAAACTCTATGGGGACTGAAGAAACTCCACCAGGCCTAGGACCACTAGTAGAAAGAAATTCAAACAAACCTTCTACAAGTTTCTCTGTTATGTGGGTGCAATTTGTCTTTGTTCAGCTAGGAATGGATCTGGATGTTATATAGTGTTACGTAAAGTAATTGTTGCCCTTACGAAATTTCCCTTCCATGTTACTTGGTTCATGAGATCTGGAACACTCAAGTCAGCTTCCAAATTGGTGGATGCAAATACAGAGCCAAAGTCTACCACTGACTGTTTTCAAAGGATGGCAAATTTGAGCTAATGATTTCGCGTGTTGAATGTAGGGGGCAACTAACTATGAAGATATGAGAAAGGGTGTTTTAGAATGACAGGGCAAACCATTGCTGGAATGTCCTAGGAAGGTGGAGAAACAGGTGGAAATGCCAGTTGATGAGAGGCTGAATTGGGCAATGCAAGATTTTGATAAGTGGGGTGTTAGTTCAGGGGTGGAGGGGCATGGCAAGAAGGGTAGTAAGATCCATCATATACCAAGAATTTACGTGATACTGAGTTACATGCTTGGTTGATGTTTACACCCCAGTAAACTTCACTTTAATTTTGCAAAGCTGCTATTATGTCTGCTAATGTGGAGAGACTTTCACCACCACGGTGTTAGAGGATGTATTCAGAAGCACAATTGTCTATATCAAGGTCTAAATTATGGGCAGCTATGGAAAGAAAAAAACAATACCCTGAGTATTTTCCACAACTGTAATTCCAAAATGTATTTTGTATGTCATTATTTTAGACAGAATTTTGGTATGAGCTCTTATGATTTACTTTGAGGTTTGCGTACTTTGATTCTCTTCCATGATCTCGTACCATGTTTCATTTTTTGTTGTTCTGCTCCCTTTGTTGTGTTCCATCTGCTGCTCACTTTGTTGAATCCAAAGTGATTTAATGATTAAGCTAACCAAGAACACTTTACCATTTAAAGAAAACCATCTCCTTCACTTAGCTTTCAGCACAACTACAGCACAAGCAAAGATGTTCAATTTATTAACAGCATCATCTGAAGGACTGAAAGCATTTTGCAAACATTCATTAACCAATGCTCACATTTTCCTTTTGTGATAGATTATTCCTGCCTTTGCTGTTTACACCTGCCTGATCTGCACCTAAATTATTGTGTGTAGTCTCTGCACTATGCTGTGAACTGCAACATTTGGGACTCCAAGAGAGATTCATATAGAAACTTGTGTTTTAAGACAAGCCTTGAGGAAAATTTTATCACTTGAGGCCAAAATTTGATTCTAAAGATCCTAATTTTTTCTATGCCAAATTCTGCTTTTGATCAAGCAGTAGCTGTGTGCCTTTCCTCTATAAGGGATGTACAGGCAGGTATCCTCTCTCACACCAACACTCAGTGAAGACCCATGAATGAGGTGACAGGGAACCACTGCCTGTTGAGAGGCGCAGTCCAGCAGATTCCCCAGTGCATATCTGTGTCACAGTATAACACAGCCATGCTCAAAACTCCTGCCACACATGAAACAAAATGTAGATGCTTTCAAATTTGGATGTGTCATCTTCTGACCACCTGCAATGTAGGAAGGTAGCTGGTGCCATTTCTCCATGCTGCAGGACACACATTATTTTTTTAGTGTCTCCCAGAGGTCACAAATTCAAACTGTTTTGGACCAAGGTAAGTTTCAGTACCTTGGATCAATCACAAGAAGGTGTCCTGGCCATCCATCTCTTATTCGAAGGACTACTCAGGAACTGCAGCCAGTGCTTTGTGGAAGACTGATGAGAAATTTTGAGGTTTCCTGGGAATTTTTATCCCAGTTAGAGAAAAGACTCGCTAATAGGAAGGTGCTGTGTCCTGTTTACTCAGGTTGAGAGCTCTTTCTAGAAAGGTATTTATGTTGGGTTTGGCTGGGGTAGAGTTAATTTTCTTCACAGTACCTGGTAAGGGGCCACATTTTGGATTTTTGCTGGGAACAGTGTTGAAAACACAGGGATATTGCTGAGCAGTGCTTACACGGAGTCAAGGCCTTTTCTGCTTCTCACCACACCCCACCAGTGAGTAGGCTGGGGGTGCATAAGGGGTTGGGAGGGGACACAGCCGGGACAGTTGACACCAACTGACCATATAATGGCATGCTCAGCATATAAAGGTGGGGGGAAAAGGAGAAAGTGGGGGACATTTGGAGTGATGGCGTTTGTCTTCCCAAGTAACAATTATACACAATGGATCCCTGCTTTCCTGGAGATGGCTGAACACCTGCCTGCCCATGGAAAATGGTGAACGAATCCCTTGCTCTGCTTTGCTTGTGTGCAAGGTTTTTGCTTTACCTACTGAACTCTCTTTTTCTCACTTTTACCCTTCTGATTCTTTCCCCCATCACACCAGGGTGAAATGAGTGAGCGGCTGCATGGGGCTTAGTTGCCAGCTGGGGTTACACCACGACAGTATTACAACGAAATCCCGTCCTGAGGTCAGAGTGATAAAACAACCAAAGCTTCCACTCTTTAATTAATGTTGTGATCAAAACCCCTTGGTACTTACAGACTTGCATAATACAGCTGTTTATCTACTGTTTTTTTCATTACAGATGCATTGTCTTTTCCACCCATCTTGACACAGTCTCTGGTATTTATATCCCTCCCTCTGTTATATTCAGCGGGGAATAGGGTCTGGTTCATTTGATTAACTAGCCATTCTGCAAACAGCCATAAACACCAATCAACCCCCCCATAGTGGGAAAGCTTTAGGGCCAGGAATGGTAAATAACCCTCTCCTGCCATTGCAATCTCAGTGAAGGAGTTGTGCATTCTATCTAGATTGGGTATTTTATGCAAACTGATAGAAGAATGAAATGTGATTACAGCCTGGTTAAAATATTTCTTAAAATACTCCACATGGCACTGTAATCCTCGCCTCCTATAGCTGGGCTATTGAAAAGGAACTGATTTATTGTAGTCACAGTTTCAAACTGGACAACTCTGCCACCTAAATCAAATACAGAGACAAAAACTACTTGCTGGCAATTTAACTGAAGAGAATAAAATGGTGGAAAAAAACACAATTATCATTACTCTTTAGCCTAAGGAAAGATTCTGCTTATTTAACACAAGAATTTTAGCTTTATTTTCAGTTGACGCTCTTTAAGAAAGCCAGCTTACCTACCTGGCACACCTTCCTCATTGTCCTCCTCTTACTTCTAATTTTTAAGCTGATGACTGGAAAGTTCACTCCATCTACATTACTTTCCAAGAACAGCACTCAGAAAGCATCTCAGTTGCTTGAATCAGGTCAGAAAAGGACAATAGCATGAAGCACCATAATACACTGTTTAGAAAACATACTAACTTTATTTGGCTTTCTAAGGATTTTGTTGCTTATGAAAGGTGTCATGCTAATGCCAGAAAATGAAGTTTTCTTATCATTTTCACTTGTCACTGCCTATGCAAGTACACCACTGACACATCCCAGCCTTGCAGGTCTGAGTAACAGGAGAGAGAAAACTATTTTTCTACATCCATCTGACCCTCTACTCAGCTGGGGCTGCCGTGTTGCTGAGTATAACCATGCAAAACCTGCAGGAGCTGAACAAACTGTGCAGGTAATGTTTAGAAAAGCTCTTCTGAACTCCCACAAAAGAGCTCAAGAGAGACAATGTCAGGAGGCAGAGACCAAATAATGTCTTCCCAGGCTGCTCTCTGGTCCACCCCAGGAGC
The DNA here is from genome assembly GCF_037157495.1 of Lathamus discolor. Taxonomy (NCBI): domain Eukaryota; kingdom Metazoa; phylum Chordata; class Aves; order Psittaciformes; family Psittacidae; genus Lathamus; species Lathamus discolor. The sequence goes on from NC_088884.1 coordinate 115,684,719, forward strand.
CATCCACAGCCTGTATTCACAGCCATGACTCGCATGCAGAGTCCCATTTTAGTTTAAAGCACTCCTCTCCTAGGTTTCAGAGCCCTGCACAGATATTGGGAAGAAAGCTGTGGGAAACTGCTGAATAGGATTTGAACCCTCCCTGAAATATTCAGTGGGAGTTAAAGCGGTGCATTTTCATTTCACACTGCTCTGGAGATGGCAAGTGGATAAGGCTAGAGAGCAAAGCATCCTCAAGAGGTAAAGATCATGTCCTGACACCAGACCTTAGTGCAGCCTGACAGCATCTATGCCGGAGACTTCCTGCTTCCAATAATTATCCTTTAAAGAAATAATCCCCTACATCCCAACCTCAGGACTTTGTTGGCATGAGCCTGGTTTAAGCTCACAAAAGTTAATCATATGTTCTGGCACTCTGCTGAGTAGGACACCAGCTATTTTTGTGTAAGAATTATCCACTTTGAACCACCAAATCTGGTGCTTCAAACTAGTTCTCTTCCTCCTTTCTCCCTCCTTAAACACAACATAAACATCTTTTTTTCCTCAAAACACTTGGGATTCAAGAAATTAATAAATTCCAATAAAACACAGTTTTACTAGAATATTTCCGACTATGTATAATCAGATGACTGAGGACAATGTCATAAAGCAGCCAGGATGCATAGGTAAAATTTTGGGTTCCTCTTTTGTATTTGAAAATTAGTCTTTTCCATGCTTTGTATCTCTAGATGGTATCTTAGACCACACTGGATTTCCTCCTCCTTCCTGTTTTGAGTCTAGGATGACCGTTAAGGGCAATCATTTGTTTTAGTTAGAGCTTCTGATACTTAGATACTTGTAAATGTTAGAGATGTAGGTTGATTTTCCTAAGTATTCTGCCAGTGCTTTTTAGTTTACAACTTAATTTTCCTACAGCATCCTTATCACTTCACTAGCATTTCATTGTCTACCAATATGCTTGTTAATGCACTGATTATTTAAGGATGATAGTCTAAAAATTTGCTATCAGAGCAGCTGCAGGTTCCCCTTGAGCTATTCTCTTTTGCTCTCCTATTATCTGCAGCTGTATGAGTATTAGAATTTAAAAATTCTTAATGATTTAATGAGGGCCTATCAAATGTCTAACAGTGCTACAGATCTACTCACTGCATTTGCTTGTCTCTAGAATAGACTTTTTTCTTGTTTAGTAACAAGTTATTTACCAGAAATTATATACATCTGTCAAACTTTTAAGAATGATTGGCATAGCAGCTTAAAAAAAATATGAAATGAGATCTCTCTGTTACTTCTTATACCTCTTTACCATTTTAGACTCACAGCCTCATAGTCCATTACTTCTATTCATATCTCTTTTCTGTTGCATATATCCTTTAAACAACCTTACAGTTAATCCCATAATTTGCATTTCTTAATGCATCACAATGTATTTGGGTATTATTAAAATATGTTAATATACAAAAATACTAGCTGGAAACACTAAAGCAAGAAAGTGAATACATTACCAAGTTCTGTGCCTGAAGCAAGAGTATACTCTCCTGTTTCCATCAATCGATCATTAAACAGTCTGCATTTCCCCTGATCTGTATGTGATATGTCCCCAGTGCATCCCACCACACTGCGAGCCTGCAACTGGGCTTCAAAGAGACAGACAGAGTTTTGGAAAGCTTCATCTGATTGCAAATTGAAATTCACAGAATTCATTCCACAGAGAAACAATGTAGAGCTGGTGGAGATAGCAAAGGGGATGTGTGACTGCACAGAGAGGCAAAGGCTGGAAAGAAGAAATGCTCAGATTGCTGGGGAACAGTTGGAATAGCTGGTATCCAAACAGAAGGGACAGAGTGTCAAAAGCAGAAAATTGAAAAAGTAAGGGTGGGGGAACAAAGTGAAGTGAGAATTCAGAAGGAGAAGAATGAGCCAGGATTGCTGGATCTGGCTAGGAGTCTGTGTAGTCCCCAGCATCTTCATGAATCTGGAAATGTTACAGAACCTCTGTAGGACAAACAGTAAGTTAATGGAGATAAAATGGAGAAATGAGAGCTCACAGGACCGGAATAACAGCTGCCTAATACCTTTTGTGTCCCCTGTAGCCAAACAAGAATGCTCTAAATGCCAAACTACTCTTCTCTGTCAGGCACTCTACAGAGTTTTTCTTTCTTAGGATAATGAGAAACCAAAATGAAGAATCAAACCATGGACATATGTCTCTGTTGTGGAAAGCGACATGAGCCACAGAGGATGTTTGGTGAGGGAGCTGTGGGTTTACTACTGCCTTTGCATGAGTGAGTGAAAAAACAGGGGGAGGACAGAAGGAATCGACAAAGGAGGGGATATAATCCAAATTCCTGTTTCTCCCTGAGGCAGCACTTTTTGACAGACCTTTTCGACTGATAGTTTTGAAAACATATATGGAACTAGATTTGCGCACAAAAGAAATTGTGTGGTTGTTAAACTGCACTAATTCAAAACTCTCCTTCGCCCTCCATAGGAAATTAGCTGTAGGAAGTGACCCAAAGAAGTAACAAAAAATAATTCAAGGATGTTTTACTCATCCCAACCTTCTTCCTCATAGGTTGCACAGAAATGGCTCACATTTTCTGACCACACTCAGAAAGCATACTTGTAGGAGTCTGTAACTTCCATCAGGCATCTCCCTTGCTTAATAAAGAGCAATCTCAGATGCCAAAAACATAACAGGACTTGTTACATCATATTCACTCCAGTTCCTGCTAAATCAAAATAAAACACCACTTGCCAAAACAGAATGACATGCAAGCAGCACACCCCATTTCTGAAGACACCAGGCTTTAACAGAGCAAAGCAGTGAGTGCTGAACTCAAAGTTACCCTGCAGTGACAAAACCTGAAGTAACATACGTGCTACTCAAAAATCTAAACAAGGGTGTATCCCTCCACAAGCTGCTGACATACAAGGGGAGGTTCACTACTCTGCTAGCATCACAGCACAGCTTGCTCATTCCTCTCCAGGTTTTGGTCTTTTAAAGCTGCTGGTCAAACTCTTTCTTCTGAGGTAATGCCACAGATGGAAGAGCCTATGAAGGTAGTACATACAATTTTAGCAACTGCATTAGAAGTAGATTTATGGGTTGGAAAAAGTTTATTATCTAGCAGAGGTTTCCCTGTATTTCTTTTTCACTATAAAATCCAACATGCTTTCACTGTAAGATGCCACATCAGAACCACTGTCACTCTAGCAGTAGTGCCCAGATGACAACTGACACGCAACAAAACTGCCTCCACAGTACCTCTCTGCCTCAGAGAATCTTCCTGTCCCAAACACTTCCAGTCCTCTGCAGCTGGTAAACAGAACGGAAAACATAATCTAATTCTGGTTTTGAGAGAGTAATATGCAGCAGAACTTTAATTTTGCTGCGAGTACATCCATAAAGACATCTCCTGTTTTGCACTCTTTACTAAAGCCTGTATTTTACTCATGAGATGGTTTGTAACAGCACCCATGAGAGCTGTTTCTCTTTCAGACCTCTCCTGAGCTAATGCATAATAAATGCACTTGTCACATACTAAACACGCAAGAGCCTTTTTTTTTTTTTTTTTTAATGGAATATGACAACAGCATTGCTCTGTTAGATCGAAATATGCAAAAATTAAGCTACTTCTTTGTAGGGGTGGGTTCAGTCTCCTTTCCTGTTTATGCTACTCTTTCTAACAAGTGCCTCCCAAATACTGAGTGTGGCCAGCTGAGAAAACTTCAGCGACAAATAATGCTAGCAAAAAAATTTCCTTTGAGCATTATTCTGACATACTCATGCTCAGCTTTTACAATCACTGACTGAAAATGCACTCTTTTCTTAAATCATCACGTAGCTGTCAGTTTTCTTACTGCCTGCTCTCTTCCAAAATTTCTCATCCCCTAAAATCCCGGCTTCAGGAGAGAGCTTGGAATTTCTACAATTCATCACTTGCCAGTGCAAATGAAAACAACACTCATGCTGCTTAGTATTCAGAAATTTAAAGTTGCTCATATATAAAGCTCAGGATTATGGTATTCAGATGTGATATGGGCACAGAAACAAGCAGGAATACATACTACTCTGGCAGCAATTCCCAAAGCTGCATACTACCAGAAAAAGGCACAACGAGGTATAAGGGGGATAAACTAAGCATCGCCAGATACAAACTCTTCATATATGTAGCCACAAGCTTTCTGCATGCTGTGGTCCAGCTACACTTGCTATCAGAGCTTGGTGTTGCGGTCCTACCTTCCCCACTTACCAGAAATACCCAAAGTTCTCCAGAAAAAAAGAAAAAAAAACAAGAAAAGAAAAAGGGAAACTCCTATTTGTTATCTCTACAGGTAGAGACAGAGGGATAATGAACACAAAATTAATACTACTTTTTGCACGTGCATGAGGGTTGTTTTAGACCACGTTTGGTAGCACACTACATGCGTTACAGTGGCAGCTAGCCTCACAGTTCTGCAGATCTGGTTTCCTACCATGAGGCCAGAAATACATGCCAGGTTTTTCTCGCACAACACCATCCTAAGTAGTCCACTTCTACACAAGAGGAACCTCAAGTGAAATCTCCACCAACAAAGGAATCAATTTTCCTCTGTGGACCGTTTTGCCTTGTGAAAACAACAGACATGAAGTACTCAGCTTTGCATTTGGCCATCAGGATGAAGGGAGGGGACCCCCATGGGGACTACTCCATCCCATGCTTACTTCTCAAAGGGCTGTTAGCTGTCCTTTTGGAAGCTGAAAAGTCTGGATTCAGCTCTCTGCAGAATGCAATTCTACAGGATTCAAGCAAAATTAGTATATTTTGCTATTTCTTTTTATTTATTGCCATTTCTAGTCATGCAATATGATCTTATTTCGGTAGGTACTGTACAAAATAAGCTGCCAAAAAAACCAAATTCCCAGCTTAGGCACTCCCAACCATCATCTAGAGAAGAAAATTGTATGTCTAAAATAGCTAGGAAAGAAATGTGAGCACCTAAATTAGGCACCTAAAGCTGCACATGATGGGTGTATAGTTGTAGCCATGACAGTTTAAGGATCTAAGTGAACTAAGGTTTTAAGAAAGAATTACCTTTGAAGAGAAAGGATGTACCTGTGGGGAAACCCCTAAATAACCAAGCTTTCAGGCAAACAAACTTCTGAAAACAACCAGAAAACCTGACGATTAGAAAACTGTCTCAGAAATTAATACAATTACGTTAATCAAAGAGGCAATTCAAGAGAAATACGTAGTTGGCACCAATGAAGCTGGAGAAAAGGAGAGACAATAAGGACTGATTGCTCAATAAAATTGCTTTTTTCCTCCCTACTTTTTTATACTTTATCAGACTTTTACGAACTTTAGCTCCCATACTCATCTTTTAAAGTTAGGCTGTAGCTCTCCTTTGAGGATGAAGGCTGAAAGGTCAGACACAGAGAGGTTTTCTGAGAAATACTCTTCATTGGATAATGGCTGTGTCAATTAGTTCATTCTTGAATATAGCAGTTCTTTAGTTTTTACTCATGTCACATCTATGATGATATTTAGATGACTACAGCATGAGTTCCTCTCTCCCCTCTTATTTGTTAGCTATAAAGTAAGCCAAATGAAGAGGAAGAAAACATAAAGAAACAAGAAGACAGTGCTGCTCAGTTGATGGGTAGTGTTCGTAGCACACCAGAGACCTAGTTACAAGATTTTTGTTAGTGTAATAACAAAGGAGAGTGTTAAGGAGTTTGAAGAAAAGACCAGACTACTGTATTGAGGGAAAACTTCATACCTTACAGAAAAGTCCTTGGAGAAAGCATAAAGGTGCTTGCTTGAAAGAGGAGTTGCATTGGAATCTCACACAAATGATTTCTAATTCAGAAATGAGAAAGCTACAGGGGGAGTCAGAATTGACCATGAAGGGCCTTGAAACTAAAGGCAACTTTTTTTCTTTTTTTTTCCAGGAGCATTTCCAATAGAACTAAATGTAAAAAGAGTGCTTTATAAGGCCCTGCAAAATAACACAGCAAACTACTGAAGCGACGGACTGGAGGTTGTATGGGCAAATAATAGACATGTTATGGAAGGTAAATATGCAAACCTTAAATCATAGAATCATAGAATGGTTTGGGTTGGAAGGGACCTTCAGTCCAGTTCAGCTAGTTCCAACCCCTGCTATGGACAGGGACACCTTCGTAGACCAGGTTGCTCAAAGACCCATTCACTCTGGCCTTGAATGTTGCCAGGGATGAGGCAGCCACAGTGTGTCTGGGCAACTTGTGCCAGTGTCTCATCACTTTTATAGGGAAGAATAGAAATAGATACACAAGCTTAAGCAATAGAAAGCTACAGGAAAGAAAAAAAAGATTAAGTCAGCTACTGCAGGTTGTATGTTGAACTAAGTTTGTGGTCAGACATGGAAAGACAGTAAAGGAAAACACATACATTTAATTTCAGATAAAAGGAGCTCACTTTAGCATAAGAGAAGCAGAACTGTAAGTTGGCTCCCTGGAGCCATCAGTTGAATTTGTTTGGACTTGACAATACTCAGAGATGAGATACAGATAAAAAGGGCTATGGTCTTGGATGTAGCCCACAAAAATTGGAGAACAGATCTGGAAAATTCTCCAAAATAATACAGAGATAAGAGAGCGAGCAAGCAAAGACAGTCGTGGAGGGTAAAATGGCATGGCACCGCAGCAGGACATCAGTCAGTGACATCTGAGGCTGTTGAAGTGACTGGCAGGCATATGCAGACTGACGTTTGAACAGAAGTCATGAGCAACTTGTATAGCATATCAATGAAAGCAAAAGGGGGAAGGTGCATTTGGGAGCATGTAAGATGAAACAGGAGAAGATGAACTCAGATAAAATTTTCAGGAAACTTTGGAGACAAAAGGAATACAGCAGTAGCTGGCTTGCTTAGTAGTTGGGTGAACACGTCTGTGCAGATCCAGTATTTGATATATAGTCTGACTCAAATTTTGACTTACATTTTCATTTGAATAAAGCCAAACTGCAGAAAATAACTTTTACAGGTGCTCTACTCGAGATAAAATCTGTGAAAACTCTAGAAAGTCAAAGTTGGATCAAACTTTAATATATGCTTAGGAGTGTTTGTGAGGGACAGCAAGCCTTTTGTTGAGCCTACCTTGAATTCCGAGAAAATGAGGCAGTAGGAAAACAGTTTTACATCTCATTTTTAAAGCCATGCACAGAATCTTCCTCATGCTCTGTAAATGTCACATATCTGTTATTATACATCCACACAAGGGCCGCCTAACCAAAACAGGCAACTATTAGGCTTTTGATAATGCCTGAAAGAAGCCTCACAGTGCACTTGAAGGGCTTTCTGGTCAGGACTCTAAATTTTTGCACGGCTGCAAGCCCTAGATTTGGAAGCAAAGATACACGAGATTATAGGAAAAAATAAAAATAAATAGCCAGACCATCCATGATAATACAAAGTGAGGACAGTAGGTGCATTTTGTACCCTCAGGCACCTGTCAGCTCCAAGTCACGGACTGTAGAGGAGACAGTAATTGCAAAATAGATAAATTGCACTTTCAGCTGTGGGGCTGAACATGTCAAGGTCTTAAGAATACTGCTGAACCTTATTACTTGTAAAGCGGCAACGGAACATCTCATCTGCCCAGGAAGCATCACCTCCAGAGACATAGGGGAACCAGGGAACCAGTGTCTGGGTTGATAATTAGTTTGCTAACCAACAGCTGCACAGCATAGCTGACCCCCCTGTAGTGAGTTAAAATATAAAGGGGACTGGAGTACAACCACAGAATTTTTATATGCTCTTGTCTTTTTTTGCTTCCTATGCCTTTCTTAGCCACTGTCAAACTGCTATTGGTACAGGTCCAATACCCAAGAAGTCTGTTTCAGTTATCTCTTGGTTTCAGTGTCTTTTTATTGGCCAACTCCATAGCAGAAATGTTCACAACAAAGATGTATGGACTTGCACATATTAACAAGGTATTTTTGTGGTGTGATCAACATATACGCCACTAAAACATGATTCTCATGGCAAATCTGTGAGTAAATAATTAGTTAATTTTTTGGCCCATCTTTTGGCCAACTTTCATGCTGTTACTGTTGCTGAAAACAAATTAAGAATAACCATGTCCAGTTATTAACAACTTGTTCTAGCACAGAGTCATAAATCATTATTACCCCTTTCTTCCTCAGACAAATCAGCTTAGCAAAGCTTTGTTATGGCCTATTCATAGGTAGATTAAACAGCATTATTACTATTACAGTATTCTCAGGAAGGTAAAAGTGCCATCCCCAGTGTCATAGAATCATGATTTGGGCTGAGATCATCTGGTTCCAGTCCTCCTGCCATGGGCAGGGACACCTCATGCTAGACCATGTCGCCCAAGTCTCTGCCCAACCTGGCCTTGAACACTGCCAGAAATGGAGCATTTACTACTTCTTCGGGCAATCCATTCCAGTGCCTCACCACCCTCACAGTAAAGAACTTCTTCCATGTATCTATCCTGAGCTTCCCCTGTTTAAACTTGAACCTGTTATCCCGTCCTATCGCTACAGTCCCTGATAAAGAGTCCCTCTCAAACATCCTTGTGAGCCACCTTCAGATATTAGGAGGCTGCTATTAGGTCTCTTCTCCTGGTTGAACAGCCCCAACTTTCTCAGTCTGTCATCATATGGGAGGTGCCCCAGCCCTCTGATCATCCCCTGATCATGGCCCTCCTCATGCCCAGGGAAAACAAACAGGCTTGGCAGTTGCTAAAATGTTTCCACTGGCAATGAAAGTAGGATCATAAGAAAAACAAATATCTCTTCTGATATCATGTGCAAGCTGAAGAGGAAATATGAGAGCCTAAGAGGAATTTCTTTTAATACACCATCCAGAAGCATTATTTCATCTGACAGTCACTCACAAGTTTCCTACTGGCTAAATGTTTTGCAGATAGAGTTAAACAGACAGAGGTTTCAAATGCATTCGGATTCTGACGACGCAGCCGGTAAAAGGAATTTTCCACTTTGTACTGCTGCGAAAAATGCAGACGCTGTAGGCTATGGTATCACGTTCAGAGGAACAAGGTGGGTAGGACAGGGCATTAGGCAATATTATACTCTAGGGAATAAAGAGCAGACAGGGGCACAATGGAAGTGCTTCATTATGTTTTAAATGGGAATAGTTCCAAGGATAGGAAAGCCTGTAGTGCTTGTAAAGGATTAAGCAGGGTAATGTGCTTTTCAAGAAGACATAAAGAGGTATGTAATGTGATATGTTTAAGCCTAAATGATTTTTCTTGGAGTCCTCAATGAATGTTTAAGCAGGCATGACTTAGGCCTCTGTAAATCCTCTCCGAATAAATAACTTCCATGAAAATAGAGATTCCTTTAACAGAATGAGATGCATATTTCATAACCTATGCAAAAAAGGAAAATCAATATGAAAACCACGAAACACTTAGGAATAATAAAGGAAAAAAAAAGATAGAAGTGAATATTCTTCAGAGTAATCCAAGCATATACAGGAATACATCTACCCTCCCCATCTGGTTTGATTTGGCTGAGGAGGAAAACAACTAAATACCTCCCTACCTTCAGTTCAGATCTTTGACTGCTTTTTGTTGCCTTTTGAGAAATTTAAGAGACAATAAGCGGCAGAAAATATCTAAAGTGCCTGCACTTTTCAGGCTGTCTCCTGTTTAATGTATCTCTGTTCTCTCTTCAGGGTAAATCTACCCAGCTGCTCTCTAACCAGACCTGATGGTGTATACAGCTGTTCACTATGGATGGAATAGGAGCACAAACATGCATGTATGCAGCTGATTTATGAGAAGAACAGAACCAATAAATATCAAAACTTGAAAACTTACAATAAAATGATCTTCCCATCTTATTTCTCTTGCCTGCCCTGCCCTCCTGCCAGGAAAAGCAGGTCAAAGCAGTAGATTGCCTGATGCAAAATGGGACTACGCAATCACTGTCATTTGGCTGTATTGTAGCTTCACTCACACAGGTGCTATTCCCCATGCAGTCACTGGTACAGAGAGCACACAGCCCTGCTGAGTGAGCGGGATGATGCAATAAGTAAATCAGCAGCTGATCCCGCTCCCCTTTCTCCTGTTTATATATACATTGCTATTAAACTGCTATGTTTCTTAAAAGAAAAAGAATACCACTGCAATTTGTGGAATAAAATCAAGACAGCACTGAAGAACTTTAAAGACATTTGGCAAAGCCTCTTCTGTGATGTTTACTTGAAAACCTCATTTAACATTGGAGAGGGTGCAGCAGAGCCTGCTGTTAAAGAAAAGCATGGCCACTGCATACATAACATTCTTCCTGCACACCTTTCTCCCATGGCAGTCCCTCCTATCACAGTCCCTTCATGGTAATTAGACAGCCTAGTGGAAATCCCTTTCTACAGACCCATTTGGAAGCACTTAAGTCTCAGCCCTCGCTTGGCACTCTAGGAACTCTAAGGTAACGGCCTCAGAGAACTTGAATAAACTGCTGTTCAGTCATGCTTTAGTGCTGATTAATGGTAGAAACAAAACAAAGCACAGAGGGAGACCTGTTGGCTTAGCTTGTCCAGTGTTATAATCTGGTTGAGTTAATAGCTCTGATGTGGCCAGTTAAATTCATTCAAAACCCTGAAGAACATTACAAAGTACATAAATAAACTAAAGGGATCCATGAATTCTTTCCTCTGAAATGTGTTCATTTTTCTGAAGCATGTCACAGATTATAACCTCTGCCTTTTATCAGATACCTTTTTACATATTATTTTTTCTCACCTAATAATAGCTTTTAATATCACATTCTTCATCCAGCTTTCTTCCCTATCAGGCCAAATGTGGTCTCCCAAAAGCTTCCCTTTGAACAGCAAGTGACAAATAATCCTTTTCTGTCGTTTCTTCCTTTAAGGTGAAAGAACGGGAGGAAACTGCACACATAGGTAGACACATATGTTCATTAGAATGAGGCCTGAGCTCTCTGGTATTTTAAAATTGAAGGGTGGGTGTTTCGATCACAGGCTGCAGCTTGGCTTTTCAACACCATCATTTCCAAGTGCTTATTCTTGGGAAGCAGAGGCATGGGAAATTAAATAACTCAGATATTTCTGGTACTGTAGGCTTTAGGACAGCAACTGCCATGTTTCTAGGAGTGAGAAGTCAAAGACTGTAATATGGAATTATCTGCCACCATGTTACAGTGGTTGAACTTTCAGCTAAAAGCCATTAGTCAACATAGGTGTGTTTGACATGCTCTGGTTTTTTATTCTTCTGAAACCCTGAGTATAAAGTGGAAAGGCAAACCAGAAAGAGGCTAGCTTTTTTTAATATATATACAAAAGGCAAACCCCAGCTTTATCAGCCTCTTCCAAACTGAGCTAAAATATATTTTCTCAAAAAAAAGCAATTTCCTCTAGCCAATAAATCTTCAAACTGTCTTTTCTTCTCCTTGCTTTTTCAGCTTATGACTTTATCTAAAGGGGTTTCAAAAGTACTGTTCCCCAAGGCCTCTCTTGCCTCTTCTTTCATGCTGTTTAGTCCTTCAGAGGAGAAATATTATCTCAGTTATATAGAGGGTGGATTAGCGATTTTTAAGACTCAAAATATTTTTGTTATTTTGTAGTTCTTTTATTATCAAGAGATTACCAACGATTTCATCATTCTTTTTAAGATACTCTTTTCTCTCATATGTTTGTATCCAGTGTGAAAATACCAGAAATTATAGGTTTTCCTGGCAAATGGATATTGGTGGAGACAAAAGGCAGTGTTTGTCTGGATTTTCAGAAGTCGCTAAGCCAAGCTTAGAACAAGTGAACACATGACTTCATGGATATTTGCTCTAATCAACCTTCAAAGGTTGAAGTTTAAGATCTATAAAATACAATATCACTCAGATTTTATTTAAAACTCTCTCTGTGAAAATACAACAATAGGAAAAAAGTCTGTATACAGTCACTCATAAACCCATATTCACTTTCATACCGAACCCTTTCATGGACTAGTGTTCTTATAAAAGCTGTAGCTGTCAGCCAAAACACTGGGAGGGAACTATTGCATTCACAAATGTGCCTACATAAATTGTCTCTGGCTCTCAGTGAGGGTAGCTACAGAGGGTAGCTGGGAGACTCTTCTTTAAAGCCAGATCATCTTTTTTTGCCTGCCTCTCTCAAAACATACATGACTCAGTGCTACAACTGAAAGCCAAGATTTTCAGTGCCAGGAGTCTACAAAAAAAAGTTGATCAATGTCTTGTATTAAGTGCTTTAAGCTTTGTACAGTACCTTGCCACATAACTTCTGGGGTTATAGTCCAGTGATCCTATTCCCATTCTGCATTCTGACAAATGCATTCATCTCTCATACCTATAAATCCTTTTCAGAGCAAACAGTCCAGGTACTTACATTTTTAAATCTTGTTGAAAGCAACTACATACTGAGAAGTCACAATCATCTGTGCTGATGCAATCGGCTTGCAGAAATTGGTACCAGGCATGATCATTATCTGGGTGCAAATGCATTCCTTATAGTTAAAAGCAACAACTAAGCAAAGGTGGTGTTAAAGCAGATCATCTCCAATGGGAAGACAAAAATAAGTCATACCAGTACCTTTTGGATACCTGCAGTCGACTCCAAGACATTGTTCTCCGAACCATTACTTCTGTTAATCATCCGCCACATTTGGGAATACATGCTGTCCCTCTCAAAAGGATTCATCCCTTTCACTCGGACGTGCTCATAGACTGCGGAGTCCAACACGGTGCCATAAGGAATATCCGTTTGCCTTGAGAGATCCTGGAGAGACCTTAATTGTGGGTGAAGAAAAGAGACACAGGGGACTTGAAGCCACATTTTCAAGAGGAAGGAGCTGCAAGCAAACAAAGGGCAATAATTGGAAGACAAATGTCAAGCCAGTTTCTTTTGTTTGGTGGTTTGGTTTTTTTTGTATTCTTTCTTTTTTTTTTTTTTTTCTTAAAAGACAAAGTGAGGCCAAAAAATTGTATGGTTTAAAGCACAAGGGGAAATATGAGGTGAAAGGAAGGGGTGGAAAAATTGAAAAGAATGGAAAGAGAATAACAGAAGGAGTAAGAGGATCTTGTCAAATGCCAAGCTCCTTTGAGCAGGGGCAAAGGAGAGGAGGGAGCATTACAGTCTCTCCAGCCATACACAGCAAGTCCAGCAGGAATTGAGTAACCCCTTATGAGCCTGCAGTACCACCACACATCTGGTTGCTGGGGAGCAGGAGTACTAGCACCAGAACTCACCAAATCTAGCACAAAGCACCTGGCTCTGAGTCCTTCTAAGTGCTATTGGGTTACACAATGAAGAGCAGCTTTTTTGTGGTATTCCTGCACTGAACTGTGCACCCACCACACAGGTCACATCCTACACTATTTTCAGCAACAAGAAGATTTATGTTGTGGTTTTGTGAACTGCCTTTTCATCACAGTACATGTTATCTAGACCAGTAAATTTGTTCTACTTTACATATTATCTGGTCTTACGCATTCCCTATAGGTAAGAAAATTTAATCGGTTTAGAAGTTACTACAGCATCCCAAATATGGTTTTGTCAATCCTGCTTTGGACTTAAAAATGCATTTATAACCCTTTAAAGTGTTTTTACCTCTTGGCCTTTATTTTCCTGTCCCATAGAATTGCTTTCCAGTACCTTTGGTTCTTTAATGACATTCATTAAGGTTTCAAAATAACTACTTGAAAACATCTATGCCTAAAATCCATTACAGTTTTCCTGGCACAAATTAACTCTGTATAAACTGTTTAAATGTAGTGGATGACACCAAAGGACAAATCAAGGGGCTGAATGTTGTTTTGAAGTGAGCAATAGCAAATTGTAAAAGCTCACTGAAGCCACAGAAAATGCAAGCACAAATGCAGAAAACTCATCAAATTCCAAGTTGTGTTCCTGAAATGTGTAAATATAGAGGCTAGTGAAAATGGCCCTATGGGGGTGGGGTGGGGGAGGAATTCTTAGATGTTCCAGGGATGGCACTGGAGAAAACAGTAATTGAATCTCAAAGGATATGTATGCCTCTGAACACAACAGAAAGCAGGAACAGAAGAAATCAATAGAGCTCAATGGCAAGGGTTTAGAGGTTAGTTGAGTCAAAAAGAAATCCTTTAAATTTCAGGCATGTGGGCTTAGAAGAACATTGAACGAGAGCTAAATTCTAAGCAGATAACATATAGCAAATATAAGGAAGGGGTAAATTAAATTTTGAGAGTAAACAGCTAATAGTATTAACCCCCACCCCCAGTCCTCTCCTCTTCAACAATATTGCATTCGTCTTCAAGAACATAAGCAGCAGAGAACCTTCAAAGAATCTACACATAATGGGATCATCAAAGGTAAGCTGCTAGAGGAAACTTTTCCTGAAACCAAGTATATTGGTATTCTACCAAAGGACTGAGACATGCCCTTTTTTTTAGGAAGAAAAACATGAGACTTTAATGGACTAAGGTATGAGGAGAGTAAGTACTATGGCTAATCTGTAACTGAAAAGTAAAAAACTAAAATTATCAAGCCCAGATAAACACCTATGAGTTCTGAAAGATCAAATATGAAATGACTGAGCTGTTAGCAGAACTGTGAAACCTCATTACAGCCACTGTGTGAAAAGGAAGCAGTAAATATTTTTGAAAGGATGTAGTTGTAAGCAGGGGAATTACTGAAAGTAAACTACTAAGAAGTTGGATTTAGTAAATAAACTGAAATAAGTATTGATACAATTTTAAAGATCAGTCCTGAAAATGAGATACGACCACCAGGTAGGTTTCTCCAGGGAAAGCAATTCAATCATCTACTAGACTTTGAAACTACTGAAAACCCCAAGAATTTAAAAAAGGCTTTCATCTTAACAAACAATGTACGGAAAGTGGAAGTATGGACTGGCTATAACGGTAGAATTTAGAAACGCTTCCTTGTAAATAACTCTTCATAGCATTAGAAAAGCAAATACTCAGAGTGGATGCTTTTGAGGGACTTCAAGGGTAACAAGACCAGCTTTCACAGAACTAACAGCCTGAACAAGGGACGTGTGGACCTGTTGAGGCGTCCAGCAGACACAGCTGTGGTTGAGATGCTCATTGCCTTCTTTGCCTCGCTCTTCCCCAACAAGGTCTCCCAGGTCCCTGTGACTAGAGGCAGGGTTCCAGGAGGCAATGAACAAACAGCAGGAGGTGGTCAAGAAAATGCCAACCAGACAAGACAGGGATTGGTTGGGAGCACTAGACACATAGAAGTCCATGGACCTGGCAGGCTGCATCAAAGTGTGCTGAGAGAGCTGGCCAATGTCCTTACAAGACTTCTTCCTTTAATTTTTGAAAGGTGAAGGAGAGCAGGGTTGATCCCTGACCACTGGGGAAATGTCCAGACTATATTAAAAAAATATACAAAAGATGATTCATGGAATTCAGGTGGGCTATCCAACAGCATTGGGTGAGTCCTCTCAAGAGTGCATTTCTGAGCACATGAAGGAGAAGCAGCTGACCGGGAGCAGTCAGCATTGATTTACGAAAGGTAAGTTGTGCCTGACCAATCTGGTTGCCTTCAATAATAAAATGACTTAGTTTGTGGACAAGACTAGAAAAATGGCTGTAGTTTACCTTAACTTTAGCAAGGCTTTCAATACTGTCTCCCATAACATTCAGGTATCCAAATTAAGCGATTAGGTCTGGCTGGGTAGGAAGTAAGATGGATAAATTCCTTGCTGGATAATCAGGCTCACACGGTAGTTCACTTGGAAGCTGGTAACATGTACCACAGAAGTCTAGCCTGAGACATGACCTTACCCTGTTGTCAAGTTGGCAGATGACATGAGTTGGGTGACCAGCTGATTGCTCCAGGACAGGCTATCATTCAGATGGACCTAGAAAGGCTGGAGGAATGGGCTGACAGGAGTAGTGTAAAAGTCAGCAATGACAAAACACAAAAACATGTACTCCTGTGGAAAAATAACCCCTGCAACAGCCCAGGCTGGGGTGCAGCTCTGTAGAAAGACACCCGGGTAGACAATGGTGGGTCTTGTGAGGATTTCTCTCTGCTTCACCATTAGGCAAAGTGTTGTGTAGAAGCAAGTATATTACTGTTGCATTGACAGTAAATCATCTACTAAAAGCATCATTCATGAAATGCACTAGCTAAATACAACATTCTATACTCATCAATTCTGTGCTGCTGCTGCCAGTTCACTTCTGTATGTCCTGGCAGTGCTTAGAAGTGCAATGAATTGTCACAAGGTGCGTACTGTTATGTCCTGTAATTGCTGTGTTATTTGTCATACAAACTGTTAGAAAAGTCTACAAAAAGTATTTACTAAGTCTCCAATTTCTAGTGACAACATCTAGTGAAATTGCAGTCATTACTTTACAAGCCATATAATTTCTAATATAACAAGCAACAATGCATTTTTTGTGAAATATTATTGCTAACTGGTATATAAATGACATGTATCTGCTGCCACAAAACAGTACAGTTAGAAAGAACACAAAAGGAAAACAGTTCCTCTGTATATCTTGTGCTTATAAACCCAATCTTGCTATTTTCAGAAAGGCAAATCAACACAAGACATGAGCTGTTAGTCCAAAAGTGTGCTACAATCAGGTATGGGAAGCATATTATAAACAGTCTGTGAAGCAAGCAAGACACAAAGGCATCACCAGCCAGGAAATAACGAGGAGAAGAATTATGTCAATGCTTTCAGGAAGGCATGTTGTAGCTGCCAAGTCTGGCATTAACTAGCCTGTGGTTCTTTGCTGTTTGGTGTGCTGTCCTAAAACATAGGTTTTATCTCAGTTGCCCTGCTCTGCATCTTTTCACAGCTGCAGGTGCTGCTCTATGCTGAGAAAATGATGTCAAGAGGACAAGAGCAAGCCAAGTATGAGTATAAACTCTACAGATGTGCTAAACACTGTCAGCAGTAAACCCAAGTTTTGGTTTGCCTGACCCTATGCTGAGGAGCAACAAAGAAGTTTTGGAGCCTTCAAGGTGTACGTGTATGCATGCTGCTCAGTAGGCAAGCTGCAAAAATGGAAACAACCTATCACATTAGTGACTTATCCCCTCACACAAACACGTCGAATGGAATCATAATATATATGACCTCTTTTAGAAACTGTTTTTTATAACCTGCAACTCTGCAGACTACTGGTATGATATTCACAACCCTGCAGCCAAGATACAGCAAAAGAAAGAGAAATTATAAACCTTGAAAGAACTAATAAAATTATTAAACCATTGAGGTTCCTTTCCAGCAGAAAGAATTTTTATAACTACTTTGCCTCCAGCCTGGTTTGTAGGTTACACATTGTTCGATGTACCTTTATTCCTGGATTAAACAGCTCATTCTCTGTTCAGACAAATACAGTTAGTGGAGACATAAATCCCCATCCTCACTGGATCACCCAGTCTAACTACACAGCTGCCACACAAGATCTCAAAATAACGATAAAGTATTTGTCAGGCTGGCTAATTCCTATGGGGTATCTGTTGATGTCCAGTTTCTGATACTGTTATCCACACTGGATGGGATTTTAATTTTGTGATAGTTTTACTGATCTCTGTAACCACCCGCAAAGCAAAGCACACATCTAACATGAGTAAGAGAATTATGATCCCACATTTTAAAATATTTATCTCTTTGAATTTCTAATTTTGAAGCAATAAGGTAATGAATGACAAAAATTGTTTAAAAATTAGAAAAGGAAGATATAGTTGAAAAAAATTGTTATAAAATAAAATACCTGTAAATGAGTTTGTCTATAGACAAATTCTACTTTTAGGGAAGTGACCATGCAGTCAGGTTAACAGTTCACCTTATTTTTGGTTATCAATCGTGAAGCACTGTGGGCAAAAATGTTATGTCTGGTCTTTAAGTTGAGTTTTTTTCTCATTGCAGTTACTGAGATGATACTAATACTATCCCATACAGATTAACTACAATAAAGGGCTATTTTGAGGATGAACTGAGTCAATTGAGAATGAATTATTAACAGATACATGTATTTTTCAGCCTTTGTTGATTTTGTTTAGTATTCTCCACCTTATTCAGGCAGCAGTTCTCGGGTCACTTTAATTTTCTGGCTTAGCACAAATTAATGACTTTGTAATTCAAAAAATTATCTCTGCTTTCAACTCGAATGAAAAAAAAAAAAGTATTAGGATTTGCATATGTTTCTTTCCCCAAAGCATACCCTCTTCTGTAATTCAAATCCTAGGCTTAGAGTTGGTAACATGTTTTTCTCATATGTCAGCCAAAAGCATTTAAAAAGTACACAGAAAATGTAGAAAAACAGAAGGTCAGCTCCATAAAGGAATAACCAAATTCCTTTTTAGTTGGTTAAATACCACTGAGGTCAGAGGCTTGGGCATCAAAGTATCTCTGTAGATCTGGATTACAGACTGATTTAGGCTAGCTGTGTTGTTAGTCTTGGCTGTTCCACAAAACTGTCTTCATGAAGTAGTCACAAAATTTTAGGAGAAAATAACTGATGTCATGGCTTAGACTGAAGTCTTTATTTATGACTAATTCAGATAGAGCTTTCCAATGCTTCCCCCCACCTCATTTTTTGATAGGACATGAAGGATTAATTCACAGCCAGGTTTAGGGAACAGGGCACACTAAGTGAGATTTGACTGTTGGCAGTGACGGCTGTGTCAAAATCTAGTAATACTGCTTACTAGCCAGTTTGAAGATCTGGTTGAATCAGATTAAAGGAAAGGTTTAAGAACATTGTGATTTTCTGCATAAGGAAATATCTACTGCAATTACTGCATTCTTGTGTAACCATCCTTGCAGAAAACTTGTCAGTTTTATTGAGCTTTTTAGAGCCCTGGGGTCATGTTAACTTCAAGTGAATGATGGTGTCCTGGTTTCAGCTGGGATGGCGTTAATTTGCTTCCCAGTAGCTGGTATACAGTGCTGTGTTGCGGCTTTAGTTTGAGAACAACTCTGGTAACACGCTGATGTTTTAGTTGTTGCTTACCCTGATCAAGGACTTTTCAGTCTCATGCTCTACCATTGAGGAGGTGTACAGGAAGCTGGGAGGAAGCAGAGTCAGGACACCTGACCCAAACTAATGAAAGGGGTATTCCATACCACAGCACTTCATGCCCAGTATACAGAGTTGAGGGAGTTACCTGGAAGGGCAGATTGCTGCTGAGGTCATGCTGGAGCTAGCTCAAGACTTCCAAATTTATCTGGCATTTACCAAGAAAAGCCACTCTTAATTACTGTTCATTCATGTTGCATTTGAGACAGTGATCTAAAGATTTAAGGATCACAGAAGTTATGCTTTGCTTTGCTGCCACAATGTTTTGGCATTTGAAATGCTGACTGTCTTGATTTAAATGTCATCTGCAATGTGGGGCAACTGTGAACAAAAGATGCATCTAGGAACTACTCAATGACTTCAGTGCCTCCACTCCTGACACTGCCTGTTGGCAGAAGATGAGAAGCTGAGCTCCCAAAGCTATGAATAGTAGCAATTTGCCTGCAAAAGGAGATTAATATTCTTCTAAGTTCATTAGAAATTGTAGCAATTTGATCTAAATTAATCGGTAAAGCAGAGAACAAATGCCATCAACTTCAAGTGAGGTTATACAGCAAAGATCTACTAGGAGACACTAATAGGGAAAGGAAGCATTTCATTAGTCCTCCCTAGCACACTGTCTAACAAAAGCTTATTATGCTTTTCGTCTCAAAACAGGCTTCTGGATACCTTGAGACACTGTCTAGGATGAGTGGCCCGACATTCATACCAGTCAAGAAAAGCAAGCTGCAAGAGCTCTGGCTACACATCGAAAAGCCGAAATTCAGTAACTATCAAAATGTTTCATGGAAATGAAATGTGCTGTGGGCTGCTTGAATCCTCCTATCTTCTGTAAAAGATATCACAAGGACCATGCCTTCAGCAACACACTGTAATATCTGATGCTAGCTAGAAATTGGAAATGAAAACTTATTAACTACTTGTTACATGTGTGCAAACCCACTGACTTAAATTCCTTTCATTTTTCTGACTTCTCTGAACCTGGCTGGATAGCACTATAAGCAGAATCTGCTATTAAAGCAGTAAAGCCGTAACTACTTAAACTCATTTCCATTCTGGCCTTCAAAACTCCCCAAGGTACAATCTGATCTGTTAAAAAAAGAGAAAAAGAAAAAAAAAAAGCATCAGCTTTTTTCTTTATTGCTTATTCATGTTTCCCAGTTTGCAGTAATTCAGCATGGTAAACAAACAGCCTCCCTCTTATGTGCCGGTTTGAGGTCCAATTTTGGCAGTTTTGTAAACTAAAGTTTTACACTCCCACTGTAGTTAGGATAACTTCTTTCCCTAATGGATACTTAACACATCTAATTACTCTATTTTTGAGCTGAAAGCGCTGCTGAAAAACATCTTTGTTCTTTTATTCCAGGAGCTTTCCAGCTGCAACATTTTCTACTGAATAAAACATTTCCAGTGACTTTGCCATAAATAATACAGCACAAAGACCAATGTAGTCCCAACTATACATAATAACCTCAGAATTCCACTGAGGGTTTTCTGGTGACATCATAATAAACTTCAAGAAAAAGCTGAGATGTATTAAATTATAGTTTGGGTATATTTTATTCTTTTGTACATATGATAATAAAACTCAAGACATTTGTCACAGTGATTTGAACATTTTCCTGGACTACTTCAAAACTAGAAGGGACATAATTTCAAAGCAGGATGCAGAGGCATGGCTCGTATTTGTAATGACAAACTGAATGACTGAATATATCATAATTATTTATTTTGCATGTACAAAATCCCATGCTTCTCTTCTTTAAAGTCATTCTACCATTTTTGCAAAGAAGGATTTATGGGAAAGGCTAACCTTGTCACTTGCACGTACTTTCATGGATATGTAGCCTCAAGATTAAAAACCTTCTATGAACTAGCCAGCCCAGCCCTTGAAGTACTTGATTAGCTAATGTTTCACTGTATTTTATAATCTCTGCTTTTACCCAGGAGAAAGGATTTAGGGGTGGGAGAGGTCACCAGAGCAGTGGGAATGAGGATAAGTCAGCATGCAGCTTGCTGAAGGAGAGGAGACTGGAGAACAAAAGGGTAGAGAGAGAAAGGGTAGGAGACCTAGAAAGGTTCCTGAGGTACAGAAAGATGAGATGATCTGGAAAAAGGGCTAGAAGGAGTGACAGGAAAACAGTTCTGAATAAAAGGAACAGGAGAAGACAAGGACATTCATGTTAGGGAGGGATGAAGCAAAAGAACCAATAGATGGAAAAAAGAGAACAATATGATCCATTAATGTAGTAAGAAAGCACTTGGGAACAGAAGAAGCAAAGTGACCAGAAGTTATTTTTCATTGTGTGTTGCTATTAACACATCTTTGCCTTGGCAAGAAAAGGCAAATTCAGCTTTCACTGACTATTCCCATATATTGAAGAAGCATTGAGCTCCTCCTCATTAAAGTGTCAGTGCACAAGTATTATGGTTTGGGTATATTTTCAAAGCATTTCAAAGGAAAGCATAACCTGAAAACACCCAGCACACAACTTTCCCATTTCAAATACTGATACACCCGTTATCCCAAACCCAATTGCTTCTTTCAAAACATGTATGCATATGTATGTATAAGTGTACATGTATGTAGAAGTGCCACAAAAGAGTATCTGCCAGAGGCCAACAATTCTGATCCTATAGACAAAAGTGTCTCCAGGGAGATTGGCAGTCTATGGTATATTGGTATCTTTTTGGCTTCCAAACTACTTCTCAGGATGACAAAAAATTCTTTTTCTCACACTTAAGTAGAACATATATACCCCTCTACACGCACACATATGTTCACCCTCCTTCAGTTCATTCTTTATCAACTTACTGGATTGAGTTCTCAATGCGTGTGATGGTGAGGAAAGCTGCTAGGTTTGCTGTGTAAGAGGAGATGACAATCAAAGCAAAAAGCCACCAAGCTCCCATCATCAGTCGGGTTGCCAGGGTTGTGTATGGAACCTCTCCTCCTGTGGGGAAGAAGGAAAAGCAAGAGTTTTCATTTGGCAGAGGGAAACCCAGATCCTCATTGCTCGTGCCTTGCTCTGGAGAACTAGGCCTCAAGGTCAACAGGGAGCTACACTTTCTATGCAATGAAAAGTACTGAAGGAAGCCCACAGTGTCAGCTGTATTTAACTTCTTTTGCTATTGTGCTGTTAAGCACAATTCATCTGCCAGTCCTGTCCAGTAATGGAAATAGACTTCAAAATATAAGAACAAAACCAGCAAAAGTAAATTCTTACAACATTCTTTCCTCTTTTATCTACAAACAGTAATTAAGAATTTTTGTGATCTAAGGAACATAAAGTTAAAAAAACTCCCATTGAAACATAATTACTTTTCACAGTTCTGTAGGCAGGCATATGCTCATGAGAAGCATATGTGTATGTGTACAACTTGCTGCAAGTGAACTTGGACATGCAAAAAAACTAATCACATGTACTGAGGAATGCAAAATTGTTTTGTATTCCCACAGCTGCTTTTCTTTAAAAATCCAACTGCCATTTAAACAAAACATTAGCAGCAATTAAACCTACCAGGAGCTGCACATCACCACTTATGAGACCAGAGCCAAGTTCAGCAAGCCATGAAAAGCATTATTTTTTGTTCAAACTGCTGCTCCCAAAACACACTAGTTCAGAGTTTTGAAATAATTCTTTCAGTTGAAAACATACAAATGACAGATTTGTAGATGAAGGAAAATTCAGCATTCTGAAAACACCCATTTTGTCTGCAGCGTAAGCTTTACCACAGCTACAAGTAACTAGGTGGGGGAGAGGTGAATGCAGCAAACACCCACAGTCAACTGCTTAAAACTTCACCCTTTTCCTCTCACCCTATACTCAGCAATTTGAAAAGATGTCATTACTGTCGAGGTAGCTTTCTCAGATGCAAAATCTTACAATGGTATAATATCTGGGATTTGTGCAAAAGCAGTCTGTTACAGATTCAGTCATCTGAGTATGCTGTGCTGAATCTTCACTTATGCAAATACTCCTCCACGTTTCCCCAGCAAGTGGGTGTAAAGGGAATACAAATTACAATTATTCTCATTCCAAGTACAAATAGATTTCAATTATATACACAAACTAGATATTTAATCAATGCTTGAATATGAAGGACTACCTTACTGTTTGGTTCAAAGTTTGTCTTATTTATAACAAAGCATTGGGAACTGCATCACCATACAGTAAACAAATTTGAAGCTTTCTTCCTACTTCAGTGATATGAAGTTGTATCATATGTGAAATAATAATTGACTCCATTTATATTTTTTGTATATAAGTATTGAAACCCTTTGCCTTTTAAGAACTGCAAAGACAGAATCTATTTTAGACCTGTTCAGTCAGAAATAAATTTAATTCCCAAGATGCCATGTATTTTTCTGAAATAAGAATCTATTGGTCAGATCAGGAGATATTATTCCAATACAAAGGCTTTCAAAGATGAATATTAGTGTCAGCATCTGAAGATGTGGTTTTCACTCCTACACAAATTTTAAATTATTTTTAAAAGAATATTTCTACTTTATAAGAGTCTTTGCAATATCTTTGGAATACTTAATTTAAAAATGAATTTTACTAAAATTAAAAGAGAAGACAGCTACATCAATTTATCTGAAAAGGCATTTGGTCCTTTTAACTTTCAGGTGCCAATCTCTACATATAATCTTCATATTGAACTGAGATGGGTAGAGTGATAAAGAAGAAGTCAACGATCTCCCAGACATCCTTGCATTTGCATGTTTCTGCTTAATGTGTAAAATTTAATTCTCACATTTTTTTATTGAAATTAAATGTCAGAAAAGAGAGGACAGCTGAAAGTCACACACCTGCTTTCTGGTTTTCAAGTTAGGATGATCTGCAACAAGCGACCATGAGAGCCATCGTAGACCCCTCAGTCACAGCATCACCCTACTGTTCATACAGCATAGTTTTCCCACACATCGGTAAGGTTATCCCCAGTATTTACTGCTACCTTTTCTTTTTTAACACATATATTAAAAATAGACTTTAAAAAATTGGTGAATGCTTGCCATCCCAAGGGCTTTTACTTCACCCAGGTGTTTCTGAAGTCTTGTTCCTAATTCACAGTTGTGCCTTGTATATCAACAGTCCATAAATGAAGCTTAAGGACAATGCTTGCATTCAAGTACATGCAAAATACATATCAAAATAATTAATCACTCCTGCCTGTACTCCATAATGTTTGCACTGACACTTTTTAAACCACCATTTCTAAAGCAGAACTGACACTGCAACTGCATAGAATCATGATTTTTAAGCACTACAGGCAGTGTACTCCACCTCTCCTGTGAAAGATTCAAAGAAAGAAATAAAGAAACAAAAACCAAAGGAGATCTCTTAGTACCACGGCATTATTTCTTTGGCATCTATTAGGAGACTTAATGTGATACAGTCTTGTTCTATTGTACTGTTTGCTAAAACACTCACCACACCCTGACAGCTCACCTTAAGAAACCTCTTCACTCCCCCCAGTTTTGTTCCAATGGATAAAACTTTCCAGAGCTTTCTCTCAGTCCAATTTTATGTATTTTCTCAGTGCAGAAGAGTACCAAGTTATTCAGGAGAGCAACATTCAATGGTTTTTCATTAACATTACCATGAAAAAGAGCTACAGACTTTAACTGTCACTATTGTTGACCGTAAATTAGTATGCAGAAGGGACATGCATGGAAAACTGCCTGAGCTTTCCTTGCCAATATCTCGTGTAAGTTTCAGGTGCACAGACATCTTCATGGATGACAGCATATTCTAGTTATGGGGGACTATGCATAGGACACACAACGCAATGACAGAGGAAGCCAAGAAGATGAAACAAGTCTTTCCTGGCTATTGTCTTTCATATCATACCTGCAAAGTTTAATAACCTCTAACACGCTGGTGGCCAGAGTAAAGTCTATCCTTTGACACCTTATTCCAATAGTAAAATCTGTCAATGGAATTTAACATGCTGGTTGTGGTTACACTAAAAACACTACTGTTGTAGCATGCTGAGCAACACATTGAAAGTACTCAGCTTTACTCATGAAACGAATGGAAATCAGAGAAGACACTCAGCAGTCCTGGAGTTGCTTTGTCCTCTTGAGAGACAGACCTCAAATGAATACAGAGGTTGTATTATTCTTTAGACTTGACCTTTCAACACTGGCAGAAGGGTATAATATGGCACAAAATGCCACTACCTGTAGATCACCTATGTTGTGGCTACAGCTCCTAGTAAAATTCAGCTGACACTTTTGATGTGTATTACCACTAATTTAAAAATCTAATCTGCCTTTAAAATTTTCTGATTGGAAGGAAAAGATATTTTCCAGAGTAAACTGAACTAGCAAAAATCAATCTTATTGGGAGTTTTCTGAAAGACCTGAATTACAGCAGAAGTGACAGTGAAAGAAATTACTTTCAGTCCTCCCACTCTCATCTAGTGCAGCTCTCCTTCATCAATCCTAGACCCATTTAATGCTGGCCTACTTCAGATGACAGGCTTAGACTGCAACTTATGAATTATCTTATGAATTTTTGTTTATTCCTATTTCTTTCCAAGTGCTTCAAGCTAAATATTAGAAGGTAAGAAAAATAAGGCATTGTCTTGATAATGCAAACAATATAACATGTAATTACGACAGACCTAAATATCAGGAAAACCCCACCTTAGGAGATAAAACATTAACCTATACGATTCCCATGCAGATTTGTAATACCTTGTTAGTAGTAAATTTGAAGGTTTCTTCAAGTTAAAAGTCACAAGAGAGGATTACAGGCAAGAAGGAGGAATGAAATAACAGGAAAAGGAGCAACACATGCAAACTGAGGACCATAGCCCTTCGTAAAATATAATTCTGGACTAATTATGGACATATAGTCCATAATTCTGGACTAAATTAAAATAATTCCATCTGTGTAGTCCAGAACTACAACAGCGTTTCAGATAGAAATGGAAAAAACTTTTTCATGGACGAAAAGAAATGGTGAGATGTTTCTTGGAGAAGTTTTAACTACAGCTGGCACTTCTGAGATCAAGCTTGGTGATAGCCATCTTGCTGAAAACTAATGCAATTTTTGTTACTAGTCATCCAGGCAGTAAATGGGCAAGATTAGGTCTTGCTCTGGTTTAATATAAATTTAACAACTTCACTGGGAATGTGCAATATTTATAAATAAAATTAATTTCTTAACAGCTCAAGAATAATTTTCTTACTATTGCTAAAGTAAATAGCTCCACAGCATAGAGCCTACAATGCTGAGAAAACTTGGAATTGATTATTGAGAAAAATAATGTCTCCTGACGGTTAATTATTGAAATACACTTTCAAAACAACTAAACACAGAGAGAAAAGCCATAAACCATTATTCTATGTCCTGAATTTGATAACTGTACTAAATGATGTTTCTGGGCGGATTTGAGAGCTGAACTGGGAGTCTGCTGCAACTATTCCATCTGCGAAAGAGAGGCTTGGATGAGAAGGCTCTACCCTTTTTCTACAGGAAGGACACCACAAAACTCATGGCTTGGAATTTAATGTGTGATAACCACAGCTGCCCTGGAAATACTGATGACTAAGTTTTCATTATTGACAAACCTTTGTCACTAATGCTTACCATCAATGTAACTCAGTTGTGAATAACTTTCTCAAATTTCAATCATTCAATCTGCATTGGTTTCTGCTAGAGGTCTGCAGTGAGCTGAATTTCTGTGGAAGGAATTTTAGCCAGATTTATTTTCATATGATTTTGAGAATTGTGAAAAAGATATTAATTGTGATGGTCTTGTTGAGGAACTCTAATACTATCAAACTTAAAAGAAAGGATCTTGAGTGTGTCTGGAAAAGGAAGGTGAAGAAATAATAGGGTGGGCTATTTAGGGACAGACTTTGTTTTTGTTTTCTCTTGCAAAAATTCTGTCCACAGTCAGTGAATTACTGGCCTTTGGAAAAAAGCACAAAGGACTGAGAGTTGGCTGCTGTTTAGCCTTTAGCTTGCTAGAACAGTCACATCAATTATGCTGTGCATCTGCAATTTCCATTTGCACAAATACAAAGTGTAGAACTCTGTTGCAAACACTTTAGATCAATGTACGTCTTATGTTTTCTTTGTGAAAAGGACATTAATAGAGAGTTGGTGTAAGGGGAGCAGTTTATATCGACAAAGAGGCAAAGGCGTTTTATATTTCAGCTATTTTTGCCACAAGAAACAAAACCTAAAGTTTGACTGAGCTCTGTTATCTTCACAAAACTCTGCAAAGCAGAGCTCTTGAAAGGCAGAATCTTCCAAGGCATTAGCTATTGCTACTATTCCGTTAACACCTTTCTTGATAATATAACATTTTTTCCTGTTTTCAATTGGAAATGTTCAAGTCAGTATACGACAAAAAAAAAAAAACCAAAACACTTTGCAGTCAATGAAGCCTGTACCTATTTCTACCTGCTGTGAAATAAATACGGTTTGCAAGTTGTTGGAAAATCTCTTATCATGAATTTTTATTCCTTTCTTTTTTCACCCATACTTTTCCATTCTTCCTTAAACACTTCAAAGTACATTAATTTCCTTAACATACAAGTTGGCGTGTCATAACCTGAGTTTGTAA
The DNA here is from genome assembly GCF_037157495.1 of Lathamus discolor. Lineage (NCBI taxonomy): Eukaryota > Metazoa > Chordata > Aves > Psittaciformes > Psittacidae > Lathamus > Lathamus discolor. Next base: position 115,712,354 of record NC_088884.1, read on the forward strand.
GGTTACATTGTGTGCTGAAGTGACCACAGCAAGCTTGACATGTATTCTTCAACAGGAGAATACAACCCCTTGAATTGGTAATGCTTTCCAAATAAACTTGTAAATCAGAGGTTGAATTCCCTAGCCTTGCAAATATTGGCAGATTGCAGTGGTTTGAGAATAGAGAAGGAACTGAGCATGAGGCAGGGCTGGCAGCCCTGGACAAGGTCTGGACAAGCTCAAGAGCCAGCTATTGCTTTTATTCTCCACGCCACCTGTTTCTCCCCTAGCATTTTGTTTTTATTAAAACATAGGTGTTTTGTTGTTGTTTCTTTCTTTTATGCTTTGTTTGTTTTTTAATTAGTTCTAACATATATGAAGAGAGACTTTCAGGTATTTTGTTTCACACATTTCTTCAGGTCTTAACTTCCTAAAGAGAGAAAACTGCATCTAGGTATTATTATTGCCATTACTATTAGTACTGTGACAATACTACAAATACATTAGGTAGTAAGTTATAGGAATTGCTTTTTTCATTCACTGGAAGTAATAGGATTGGAGTGGAACCAATTTTTTTCACTGAAGTAATTATAAAAGGTTCCATAAAAGCCAAAAAATCAAGCAACTCTTTATTTATTTATTTCATAAATAGTAAAAATCATGTGTAGCATGGGGTTTCATTGTCAAGATATTTTCACATATTAGTTTTCTAAAAATAAACATGAAGTAAATTAGAAAGAAAAAACACCTCAAAAGAGATATTTGAAACATTTAAGAATGTTGAAATGCTTAGAAACGTTTATACTCTCTTCTATTTACCACAAAAATAATTACCCATTGTAAAGTCATGGAAATGTTGGCATTCATTAATCTTAAAATCTGAAATATTAGATAATTTTTTGATGTCTGTCTTCCTAGAATATAATTGATAGAGGAGGTATTTTCATATGCCTACTCCAGCAGTATTAGAGCTCTTGTGAGTTTATAGCTGGCCTAGTGTTTCTTCTGAAAGCAAGTCCTTTATATTTCAAACACTGTGCTTAAGGGACAAATCAAACTTACCCTGTCTTTGTCTATACTGAAAATCTCCTTGTATATCCTCTGCCATCAGCTTCTAGCAGTATTAACTGTTTTTAGGTACTGTTCAGTCCCTGACTTGGGTGTGGCTCTTAGCAATACATCATAAAACATTTTTCTGTATGCCACTGGTGTACTTACCATGGACATGCTTTGGCTTCCTTTTTCCCATTATTTCTACAGACTTCCTCCTTCTTACCTGGATGATTTTCAGAAGGACTATTATTGTTCTTTTTGAGAAATACTGATAGTTTGTATAAATACATATCTTCAATATCAAACATTTTAATGGTGATATCTTTTGGAACTGTTAAGTCTATACATGTGAAGTCTTTCAATTTGTTACATCCATATATTCAGATAGAAGAAACACCTGAAATGAAGGTTTAGTTTGGTCTTCAGGTTTTACATAATATTTTTTGGTCAGCTTTCTAAAACCTGCACAAGACTCCAGGAGTCAGATTTAGAAATAGAGGTCCTGGAAGCTCCTTAGCAAGCTCTTTAAAAATGTTTGGGCAAAGTTTGTTTGGATTTGCTGCCTTGAAAATGTCTGACGTTAGAAACTGTCATTTAACATTCTCTTGAGTTGCTATTGACATGAAAAGTATTTAACTTCCTTTTAACAAACACAGAAGAGAAATATTAATTGCCTTTCTGGAATAACTATTTTGAATGGTATCACCTTCACCTAATGAACTATTATCATTAAGGTTTCTTTAGCTCCTAATAACATTTTCAAAACCCTCCTCCCTGTTGTCCTCAATTCTGACTTGCTTCTGTGTACACTTGCCCCCCATAGCATTCTTCCTGAAGTTTGTAGCTTCTAACTCTTCGGTGCCATTAATGTTCCTTTTTCTTTCCCCCTGCTCTATATGTGCATTCAAAATGCTTCGACTTGGGCAGCCTGAGACATGAAACATACATAATTCAGACTAAATGCTCCTATTATATCTCACATCTTCCCTTACACATTACAGATGTGCCCTACAGAAGCCAATCATCTGCTACTCCAGTGTGATTTGGTGGTCTGCAGCAGACATTGACTTCCATCTCATTTTGTGCTCCAGCCATTAGCACACAGTCCTACAAGAAATCAAGATCTAGTCTTTCTCAATACCTCTTAAAAGCCTAATGCCATTTTGACATAGTGACACTCATCCCCTTTTGCCCACCTTGACCATCTGTCTTTCAGTACTTCATAATGTCATATGTTCCTATAAGATTTCAGTAATACCATGAAGACCAAATCTATATTCGTAGTAACTCCAGCTATTCTTGTTTATTACTCAGATTCCTCGTAATGGTCTATAGGTGACTAAAGAATGTGTTCACTTTGTCATTTGGTGCCCTGATTAATTTTTTTCCCCTTTAATGTCTTACTTCTGAACTAACAATCACTTCTCTCTCATTTGTTGTTGTTAGTGTAATGATCCCCTGACTAATCTCATTACGCTTGCTCTCTGGAAGACTGTGTCAGCTGGGTGGGAAGCACTGCCCTCATTGCCCTCCCAGAAGGGAAGCAATGATTCACAAAAGAAAGCTCTCCTCATTTATTTCTCTCCTTTATGTGACAGGGAGAATATCTGAGATGATCTTTCTTCACCTTCAGGCTTATTTCAAATCACTCCCAGTCATCTGAAATCTGTAAAGTAGCTTGAATGCATCTTATACATTCTTATACATTCTTATAGATCCTTATCAACAACTGTGAAGGGCAGCTAACCTGACGGTATATGCACAGACTTGTGCAGGTAGACGTAGGCTCCCTCCAACCTCCTACCAAGGAGGGCAGGCATGAGCCAGCTCCAGCCTGACAGAGAGACTGCCGTGCTGCCTTGTGTCTCTTGGTTACCGCTGGCCAGTAATCCCCTCAAAGTTGTATTTTGTATCTTGCAGACTCCATCTGAAAATCCTCCATTTGCTACTGCTGTGCATCTGTTTGGATGTGCCTTTGGCATTTGGCTTGCATACTAAGGCTCATTGCTCAGCTGTTTCCTCATTAATAGGAAGAGATTACCCATGCTGAGATTTCAAATGCTGGGGCTAATCAAGGACCAGGGGCACTGCCACTAAGCCCTCATCAAGTTGCAGCCCAGTGTACCCATCTGATAAATCTGGTCAGAGGGCCTTGACACATAACCTGATGGACAAACAGATATATCCAGAAGATGGCCCAAATGACTACTCACAAATTATTTTGCTTCAAACGTAAGATCCTGTTCTTTGAAACTCTCCTTTCTGGAGCTAGAAAATGCTCTAGCACCAAGGAAAAGGGTAGTGCTACCTGGTGCAAATCATTTCAGCCTACTACTGTCCTGGCTCACCATTGGGTTAGCAACCCACAGACTGTTTATAAGTTTGAGTCTCTGCTACTTCTATTGTCAAATTATTTCTCTGTCTTCAAACACCAAGCCTGCTCACCTTGCTGTTTCTACTGTAACCACTGCAATCTAGTGACAGAGAGCTAATCATTTGGCCACCAGATTCCCTTGTAAACCTCTGCCAAGATACAGCAGGAACTGTCATAGACATCCTTGATTAAAATTTTGTTTCAAAATTAATCTATCTGCAGAAGTCTGTCAGACATAGCTATTTACTACATGCTTCCAATCACTTGTTTATGCAGAGCACTCCTTTTCTCCCTGGATCTAATTTACACACAACAGTAGTTAGAGGCTCTATAAAGCTGAAAAATAATTTGTGACAATAGCACTACTAAGGGCAAATCAAGGAGGGCAGCCAGATACAACATCCGTTTAGGTAAATGGGAGTTGTATCTATAAAGGTCAGCTTTAACTCCGTCCTAACCCTCAGGTACTGAATACAGGCTTTCTATAATGTTCACTATTTCCATTTTGAAAACAAATGGGTCAAAGCCTCTTTTAAATCACTCCTAAATTATGTCTAAACAATGCAGGATTCAGCCTCAGAATAATCTAGATAGCACTGTGCTCTGCTACTGCTTCTAAAAGCTGCCTTTTTATAGCTGTAAAACCATTCCATAAACCAAAACCTTATTCATCCTAAACCTAATGATCAGGTCTGCAGAGAGAAGAAAGCAGAAAATGAAAACAGAGAAAAATCGCTTCATGGGAGAAGCAATAGCACTTTAAACCCCAAATTTAATGGACTTTGTTTAAGGTTATATTAAACAGAAATGCAAGCCTCTGATTAAAAATGAGAACAGTACAATGATGAACATTTTTACTTACTTTTTCTACTCAGGAAATTTTAGATAAACCCCAAACATTTAAATATATACTGAAAGTATAAAAAAAGTCTAATAAATGTATTCCAGAAGAAAGGGATCTAATGTGATAATGGAAAGTCTAACCTCTTTTCAGCTGAGCTGAGCTTCCAATTTTCTGCATCACTAGCAATGATAATGTTACACAAACAGTGTTCAATCATTAAATTAATTCCCATTAAATCAATGTCCTTAAAGGCCAAACAGTCCTTTAATAATTACCTGATTAAAACGATGTTAGCATAAAATATTAGTTATAGTATATTTATAATTCCCTTCCCAACAATAAGTTGTTTCTTTCCACCCATCTTGCTGAAACAGTGATAATGAGGGCAAAAGTTGGGAGGAAAACATGTCATACCACCACATAGCAAATGGCAGTGGTCTAGCTTCTTCTGGCATCAGTGGTACTTCAACAACATACTTTAATCAGACTGGCATTTCTGTTATATAGTATTTACAGTACGAATCTTTAAGAGCTATAGGAATTAATTTCTGGCTTTTAAGCCTAGACCCACAAAACAAATTACTTATTTTAGATATCAACAACTTTGCTCTGGTCAAATTCCATCTTTCTGTGGAATTAGCAAAATAAGATGTTTTCAGTTGAAAATCAAATCAAAGTACATCACAGATAAAATGTTACAAATGATAGTGCGTAGTAATTTAATGCCAATACACTGTAGTGACTTGTGCAACACAGTTATGCGAGACAGTGCTTCCAAAAGTTCTGGAAAATGTATCATAAAAGTATATTTCATTTTTCTCTTCTGCTGTCATTACAAAAGAAGAATAATGACTGCAGCTGAAGTTTGAAAATGGAAGTGTCTACTTGTATTTGGTGTAGTTACCAGGAGCTCTTTGATGAAACATTACTATACTTATACTACACATATCCAGACGCTGAAATATCATGCAAGTCTTGATATTTGAAAGTAAACCTTTTGATTGCTGTAAGTATGACCAGATTGGAACTGCGAGGCTTGCTGCGCACCTCTAATAAATAAATTGACCAAAATCTCTCAGCTAATGCTGTTGAAATGCACTGTTTTATCAGAAGATTTAGCAGGGTTTCAAATTTAATTTTGGGGTTACCAAATACAGTACCATTCAATTACATAATGATAAATAATTGTGCAATAAGCCTAGCAATTTTACCAACAGCTGTTTGCTCAAAAGCAGCTCTGACCAGATAATGTTTTGTTGCCACTTTTACAACATAGGACAATAATTTCACATGATATAATTACAACCACACACACAGGCAGAAGCAAACACAGACTAGAGCTCAAAGTGCATGGGTAACAAACACAAGGAGCTGCCGGGGACATTCTACAGCACTGTGATATAAGATTTAAGACTGCACCTCATTGCATGCCCATAGAAAGGCACTATTTGCAGCCACTGTGAATACATCAAAATGATATATGCTTACTATTATTTTAGAGAATATCGGCACCCAATCTTAACAACTAACCTTGAACACTGGCAACCTTCTGACTAGATTTCCAGAGGTGCTGAGACCCAATCTCCCTTTTACAAATGTCTGGATATGAATGCTCTAATGCCTGAAATGATCAACCACAATTATTATCTGTGGTGCATACTCATAAGTAGCTAGGAAGCTAATTGTAACATAGTGGTGGCCTTTCCATAGACTACTGACAGCATAATATGTAGTACCTTCTGGGATGTCAAAAAGAACTGTGCACAATGGACTGAAAACAGGCCATCTGTACAAACAATTAACATTAAACTCAACAATGTCATTAATGAGGTATTAGAATGCTGCTTTAGCTAGGCGCCTGTCAGGGAGGACATTACGAACAAGAGGGAGAAAGAGTCCCTTTTGGCTGAAACTGAGCAACTATGAACCAAGCAAAACAAAAGACAATTCAGTGAGATCATAAGGACAAACAATAATTCCAGTAAAGCCTCCACGTCTTTTGGCAGGAGCTTCCCCCATCATCTCCCATAATTTTGGTTTTTTTTTTGTTTTGTTTTGTTTTTTTTTCACCTCTATGTAGCTCTGTGACGCCAGATTCTGGGAATGAAGGGAATTTCAAAAGCAGACCACATACTGAAAGACAGGTTTTTTGCTTGGATTTTCAAAGTATTATGAAATGCTTTAAAAATCTGTTCTTGCAAGATCTCCAAGCATACATCATCACAGAATGGTACCTGACTACTTTAGAGGCAAGTGAATCACAGACTTCTCAGATACATTAGCTCAGTTTTCATGTCACTAATTCCAGTTATCCTTTAATTTTCAGAGTGCTCCTCTGCAATGAACTCCTAACCTCGCATAATTCAATCATCACTAATGCAAGAGTTCTCATTATGTTCCTAAATAACACATTTTAGGATTTAGACTAAAATTCCACTTCAGGTACATCCTGTGATGTTGTTATCAAAGTGATCTCTAAAACTCAGATGACCTAAAGTAGTACTGAAACAGTTCATAGAGAACAGAGGAAAGAAAAATTCCCTCATCCTTTTAAGTTCCACTGAGAATAATGCTATAATGTCATTTATTGATGAAAATCACTAATACAAATGCTTACGTCTGAAAGTTGAATAACCTGATTTTTACTGCAAATCAGCTATCACCTAGCTTAAGATCTTGACTCAGATTTGTTAGAAGTGAAAAGCAACTTAAAAGATGACTTTATTGGATAGTGAGGATTTTCCTCCTGGGGGATAGATGTAGAAATGAAAGAGGCTATTGTAAGAACAGAATACATGATTGTACCTAAAAATGTTCTATTAGCAAGTATATTTGAGCATGAACAATGAACACTCCCACTCAACAGATTTATTATCACCATTCCTTAGTAGCCTGTTTGCAGACGACTTTCTCTTTCCCCTTCATTGTTATCTTTACTCTATCCTAGTGTGAGGGAAGGAGAGTCTTCAGTTAAAACTACACATGTTCCTTCACATCAGTTTTTGTCTGGTAGATGAAGTATCACAGACTTTTAACCAAATAACATCTCACTAACTTCAGAAGCACTGAAAAGGTAAAGTCCTACTTCATGACCTCTCCCTCCTCTATTGACAGTGGAAGAGTAAAAATTAGGCAGCAGAAGGTTTCTACTGCAGGATGCTGCTGTAATGAAGGCAATCCCCATAATTTGTATGCTGGGAAGCTGACTAAAAAAAAAAAGAAATAACACCCCCCCCCCAACAGCTCTCATTTTCCCATATTTGCTGAGAGTGGACATTCATCGCAGCAATCGGAGATATCAACAGGATGGTAAACTTAAACTATTATTTGGTGTCATTATTTGCTTCCTTTCAGTATTAAGTTTGGCCTACTTCTTTTATACACATTTTAATATTACAAGAGGTCTGAGATAAAAAACTCAACAGCTGGTGAAGGGGGACTTGAGCAGCTTCAAACCCTCTTTGCTACTCATGCCTTTACAGTTTGCAGGCAATTTTCCTGGCACCTACCCACCAGTTGGTGTTATAAAGAGCAGCCTCATGGGTGGATACAGCCATGGCACAGCTGTTGCAGAGGAGGGGCTCCCCACAGACCAAAAGAGCAATGGAAACTACCATGGGTTCCCCTCTAAACCCATGTTCATCTGGTGCCTTGGATATCCTCTGCTGAAAAAGGCTGATCTTTTTGTAGGTGAAATTGCTGTCATCCAAACAGAGGGGGAGTATTTTTAATAAAGCTAAAACTCATTTCTCACTTCCTCCCTATCCTAAACAGCCAAAATTGCCAATTTAAGTATAAGCTTCTCTGCAGAAAAATCCAATAGCAGGACAAGCAAAGCTTGCTTCTAAACATCTTTGCAGATTAAAATGTGGGTTACAGTCCTGTTTCATGCGAGAAACATTCAGTTCCTGGCTAAATTGTTCTTCCTCGTTTCCTCAATTAAATCTACATTATACACAGGTGAATCCTAAAACCAAAACCGATTACTTAATCTAATTTATACATTCTTTACCCAAATGTAGTGTAAAGTAATATCAAAAATCATAACAATTAAAGAAACTGTTCCAAGTAAAATATTCACGTTAGAATGCTTTTGAAAAAAAAAAAAAACCCAGAAGGATGGATAGATGCTACAGACATCCAATTCTACTTTCCCTTTTGTCTCATTTGGTCTTGATCAGCATTTATACTATAGCCAGACAGAAACTACCTTCTCACAGTCAGTTGATCAGTCTTGGAGCTAGTCCAAAGGGAATGAAGATGTTTTTTGGGCTTTCACACCACCATTCATTTCCCACCTCCTCACAGAAGATGTGTCAGACAGAACATCCCTAAATATACTGCCTCATGTACCCAGTGCTATTACTCAAGCAAGCATGTGCACACAAGATACCGAAATCATGATTTCGGATACCTCTGAGAACTGCCTGATTCTTAACTTCAATTTAGGGGAAAATCCAAGCATATCCCCTGGCAGTTTAATGCTAGTGATATCACATTGTTGCAAACAAATGCCCACACTACTGAACATTTTACTCGGAGCATGCTTATTTCTTGGAATTATATGTTCAAAAAGAGACAATCAAATAAACCTCCAGAAGTGGTACGTGCATAAAGCTGCATCCAATGTTTGCAAACATGTACTATATACATGACAATAATTCTCAGTATATGTTGTCAGTGATCACTTGTTACCAAACACATTTGAGACATACGACACAACTATCAAAATTTAGTTATTTTTTTATGCTGGCCAAAACATCGAGACATGAGGTAAAGGAGCATGGGTACCCCCAGGGCTGCTGTAACTTTTCCAGGGAGATGACTTTATGCAGGTACGTGTACAGACTAATACAAAGCCTAGATTTAATATAATAAAATGTGAATTTCGTAGCAACATAGAATCATAGAATGGTTATGGCTGGAAAGGACCTTAAGAGCATCTAGTTCCAAGTCCCCATGCCATGGCCAGGGATGCCTGTTGCCCAAGGCTCTATCAAACCTGGCCTTGAACACTGCCAGGGATGGGGCATTTATCACTTCTTTGGGCAGTTCCAGCACCTCACCATCCTCACAGTAAAGAACTTCTTCCTTGTATCTAGACTGAACTTCCACTGTTCAAGTTAAAACCCATTCCCCCTGGTCCTACTGCTACAGTCCCTGATGAAGAGTCCCTCTCTGGCATCCTTGCAGGCCCCCTTCAGATACTGGAAGGCTGCTATGAGGTCTCCACGCAGCCTTCTCTTCTCCAGGCTGAACGGCCCCAACTTTCTCGACCTGTCTTCATACAGGAGTTGCTCCAGCCCGCTCTTCATCCTCATGGCCCTCCTCTGGACTTGTTCCAACAGCTCCATTTCCTTCTTATGTTGAGGACACCAGAGCTGTATACAATAGCCCAAGTAGGGTCTCACGAGAGCAGAGCAGAGGGGCAGGATAACCTCCTTTGACCGGAGTTTGGCGGTTTCATGTTTAAAGGTGGAACTCGAATGTCACGAATACATCTGGTGATTATATGCTAGAAAAAACATGGAGAATGGTTTGTTTCCTAACTTGTGTGGTATTTGACTTTTCATTTTCCCAGTATAATGCTGTGCATTTTAGGCTCAGCAGTTCTGTTCACCTTGTTACAGGAATATGTCAAGACATGGCATTAGCTTGAGAGCAATTAAAATTGTTAATTAATGAGAATGGCATTTAAGTTTTGCTTTGCATCAGAAGATATGAAACATGTTTTTATGAAGGAAGATAGGCAATATCTCCATTTTACAACTGAGAACTGACATACAAGATATTTAATGAATTTTCTATGACCAGCCAGCAGATCAGGGGCAGAGTCCAAATTAGGAACCAGGTCTTAGTCCTAAAGCCTTCATACTGGATCTTTTCTGATTTTCTAAATTTTTTTAAAAAATAGTTAGGTTTCACCATGTGAAGATATAATTGATTTCTAAATTTTTTTTTTTTAATGCTTTTAAATTTTTCCTCTCAGTATTAAATACATAGAGATTGGTGTACAATTAATTAAGAGAAAATGTCACTAAGAAAATATGTTGCTACAGCATAATGGTTTCCTGCTGATAGGGATATGCTGAGAGTGAGATAAGCAAGATAGAGTAATTTATGAAGCAACAGCACACTCCAAGCAGAAGATTTCGGGAGGATTATATCACACCTTGGGTGGCAATACAAAGAACGGACTGAGAATTCTGAGCAGCTTTAACCATCCGAGAAGTATTATAATAACTTGGAAGCACCAAGGCTTGGAGCCTATTTTAGTGCTCTTATGAAATGTAATTTAAACAAGGAAAACAGTAAGATTTGTTCATTTGCTGGGCATTATGAACATAATGGCCATTACAGACACCACTGAAGACCAATCAAAACCTCCAGTTGTGACCAGCATTTTAAACTAACCAAAACATAGGGGGATAAAAAAAAGACCCACCAGTGATGCTTTCATATCATTCATTTCATAACTTTGCTAGATTAAGCCAGAGTATTAAGATCTCTGAAGAAAATAATACTTTTGCAGGTAATACTTCAAAAACCTACTGTCCTATGGTCAAACCCTATCATAAAACTTTAATGAATGTGTGTTTTGTTGCAGTCACTGAGAAATGATTAAATTTTGAATGATTCAGTCATTTTAAAAATAATTCCTGTTACAGCAAAGAAACCAAAAAATATCTGCTTGGTGTTCCCTTTCTTACAGATATTTCTAAGTGAAACAGAGCCTTGCATCTTTACCTGCCTAATCCTGCCAGACCAGTGAGAAATACCTTCTCTTACATCAAAATACAAATTAAAATGAACAGGAAGAGGGATAAGAGACAGTCTTTCTATTGTGTCTTTCATACGAGATAGAAAACATTGTCATTTTCTACATAACTATTTTGTCTACGTTCAGTTGAATCCTATTAAACTAAGTAAACTTATCACTACATTCTGAAGCAAAATTTGAGAGGCTGCTCTCAAAATAAAATGCTCCGGAACATTCCTCTGCAAGTTCTTGATAAAAAGTATGCAGTATTTCACCTGTCTCCATAAAAGATCTATTATACCAAAAGGGTTTGGAATAACTCTAAATCCTGAACTTATGTTTCTTAAATCATTAGTTTTCTCCAGTAATGGTGAGAACAGAGTGCTCTCTAGAGTATTTCATAACAAGAACCTATAAAGTAGTAGGAAGCTAATAGAAAACCTTCAGGAGATTAAACTAGGTTCTCAGCAAGTGTAAACAGACATTGTGCCATTGCAGTCTGTTGATTCAGTTAATCTTGATGGAGTTTTTAGTAAACCAAATTTTCCCTCTGAGACAGTTCTTTGGCCCCTGTTCATATGGCAGATATCCAACATTGGCATGTTCTAATGAGGGCAAAATTTGAGGGAATCGCAACAGTACCAGGGCTGAAGAGAAATAACATCACAACTGAATAGAATAGCACAAAAGTTGACCAAAGACTGTATAATACATCACTGAGACAACCCGTTGAGTTAGATGACCTCTGAAAGTCATCCTGTCCCCCAGGCCAAGCATGGCCTCTTAGAGCCAGTTGCCCGGGACCATGACCAGATAGCTTTTGAATATCACCAAGGATTGAAATATATCCTAGGGATATACTGCCCCACTGAATGCCAGTGCTCAGTCAGCTGGGTAGGCCCCAGCATGCAGTGGTGCATGGGATTGTTACTCCCCAGGCGTAGGACTTTGCACTTCTCTTGGCTGAGCTTTGTTGCATGTATAATAATAGAGGCCTGAGGAAGAGCCAAGTCAACAGTGAAGAACATAAGCAGTAGGACCAGTAGGGTCCCAAGAAGAATGTTACAGCAATGGTGACCATCAGCTGCAGTGTGAGCAGGCAGAGCAAAACCTGTGAGGAGTAGACTGAGAAGCCAAGGGGAAATATGGAGGGGGAGAGAAAGGAAACCCACTGAAAAGGAAGCCTTAACATTTTCTGTCCAACTGGCAAAAGATAATTTTGAAAAGAGGCAAAATACAGAGCTTTTGCCACTTAGTTTTCTAAGATGAGCAAGTGGAAAAGAAGAAATTCAGAGGCCATGAAACTAAATTTCAACATAATCGAAATCCTCCAGTCTAAGTCTATGAATTTGCTTCATCTTTAGACGTAACCAACCAGTTCATAGGTAACAGAAGATATCTAAACTACTCAAGTCTGTATGAATAGTTCCAAGTTAGAAACATTTGTTTTCAAGATAATCCCCAGTGCTGCATGGCCAAGATCACCAAAAAGTCTCTCCCTTCTTAGTGGTCACAGTATATTGCAAATTAAGCAGGTATATTGAGTAGTAAGATGAAGCATTTCAATGCACTAATTATTATTTTCTATTTAAATGAAGGGCTTGAGCAAAAGAACCCCCCACCACTTATCAGTTTATACACTATATATAAATCGAGCCTCTCCAGTTATATTGTACCTCTATCTTCAGAATTGTCTCTTCTAATGAAAAACAGTACGTATCTTACAAATACAAAAATAATGTATATAAATACATACACACTCATCTTGGTAATGAAAGAACATAAAATTAAAAGGGCAATTGAGAGAAAATACACCTTAGTGTTATGAGAGTCTCAAAACGGTACCTAGACTGGTCACTCCAACATGGGGAAAAAAAAATTGAAGGACAAGTTCAAGACCTAAGTTTAAATGATGTAAGCAGCAGTGAAATTAAGCTTCAGTCTACCTTCAAGGAAACCATTAAAAATACTTCAGTTTTACAACTGAGTATGACAGTAATCGTAGATCTAACTTGAAAAACTATTGGACTGGTTTGTGCTGACTCCAGTCTACAGCCAATGACACAGTATTTGTCTCTGGTTTCGAAAACTGCGAAGGTTAAAACTTGTTAATAGAATTTGATCAGAACATTGGAGTCAAGGCTGAAAGAAAATATGAAGTGACACAGTGGACTGGAGCTACCTGCTAAAATCTGCAGAATTTTTAACTCTTTCAGAAGAAACAAGCAAAAGAAATCCTTTCCATTTTAGTCAAAAGAGGTTGTGAGTTCCCTTAAAGAGGGATCTGCATTTTTGCACCTAAGGCATCTTTTGTCTTCAGAGCCGTGGTAGGCCTGGAGCCAGCCTGTGTGCTAGAAAGAGAAGACAATGCCAGAATGTGCTTGCTAGCCCCAAACAAAGAATCCAGTGGTATCAAAGTGGTATCTTCAGTTCATGCTGCTTTGTTTCTGTCGGCACAGGATAAAAAAGCATCACTGGTTGTATATTTTGATCACAGAAATGAGTACCTTGTCATATTTTAAATCAGAAGCTGAAAGACTTAAGTGAACGTGACAGTATATGAAATGTCCCATGCTGCCACACTTAAGATATGCCAATCATAATTAATAGCAACAGATTTGCTATTCCAAAACAAATAAAACCTGCAGAGTTTTTCTGCTAAATGAAGAGATGATGAGTGGAAGCAGAAGCAAAATTACCACAATAGCCAGTTAGACTGTCAATGGAAATTACTTTCATTTGTCTGTCTTCACAAGGGTTAGTAAACAATAATGTTTCAGCTAATAATGTTTTTATTATATTCAAATTGAATGTGAAACACAGGCTGACATTACAAATGGATCTCTCTTTTTGCACTGGATTTCTGAGGTCTTCTGAGTCTTTATGTTTAAATTCGTCTGTGACTTTCATGTATTTTGGTACCAAATCTATTTAATTTGTGTAATTTTTCCTTCTAGCAAATTAAAGGCTGTCCTGCTTGTTGTTTGAAGGTGAGATGTATCTACAGCTTCCCCTCTCTCAGTAGGAAACAAGAAAATATATTATTCTAGTGGATTCTAAACAGTTGTGCTGAAAACCCACTTGCTAGGGTGATAAGATCTCTCTTTCTGTGAATAAATGCCTCTTACTTTCCAAGTTCTCTGAATGTCTGAAGTCCCACAACAGTTTTGGTGCTCCCAGCTGCCAGGGCCTGCCATCAGGTTTTCCCAATAATGAGTTGCACCTCCTGACCCCCTTACCATGGGGAGTGGATACAGATCTCCTCGAACAAATTACTATTCTTTTTTCCCAGTAAATTCTGCATTTTTTTTTTGTCATCTGGTCCCACTTCCTTTAATCTCTTTTCTCCGTTATCTTCATGCTTAATTCAAGGCTTCTCTCTAAGCCCTCCTCAAGCATTCATTTTTACTTACTGGTCAAAGAAATCTTTTCTTTGTAAGCAAACAGAGAACTACTGAAGGGTTCCCTTGACAGCTACTACTCTGGATCTATGACTTGGGAAACTTTGGGACACCAGGCAAGGCAGGTTTACTTGGATAGATACAAGGCAAACAATACAGATAGTAACTCACGGGAGTGAAGTGTATGATTAACCTAGCTTTGCCTCCTTTAAATGTTTGCTGGGCAGTCTCCTATAAGGCTTTTAGGGACTAATGATGTTTGGAGTACAGCAGGGATGCTACGGCTAATACCAAGAAATAAACCTATGTAAAATTAGTTGCAATCATGCAGCAAAGAAACTAATTCACAAGTTTTAACCTAGCAGGCAGACAGATGTAATGAGTCTAGTGCTGTAACAGACCAACTGCTATTTCACAGTTGGATTCTGTAAACAATTACACTGGGAATATTTTGGACAGAAAGAAAACTTTATAAATCCACCCACATACATTCAAAAACTTGTGTAGCTCTCAGCTGGCTCTGAAGTATTTGGTTTTCTTATAAAAAAATAATTGCACAACAAACATGAAACAATCTCTTCAGCTTTCCTCAGATCACCATCATTGCTAAAAGCAAATGATAATTTTAAAAGTAAGGTCTCTAGATCAATGTGTTTAAAATCATATCTCTTGTGGAAATTCTAACTTCAGGTTTTCTTTTTTTTGGATGGTGGTGTTAATTTAGCTTTTTTTTCTGTTCTATGAGTTTCATACTTGATATTCGTGCGTACCTTTAGCTTTTACAGATGCCATCTGATTCTTTCTAACAAGGAATAATATAATTCCTGCATTATATGTTGCCAGTGCTATCTAAAATGGTGCTTTTACCTACAGTGTTCCATCCAAATTCATGTTAAAATAAAAAAAAAACTAAGTGGGAGTGTTGAGGCTGCAGCAGCCATGGCTGTTTGTAGAGCAGATGTTCCATGCAATTACAAATAGGTGTACCTGCAGTGCCAGTAGTGACTGACGAACAATTTCAAGGGGATATGCCAGAAGGTATTCGTTCTGTTTTGTTGTCAAGTGTTATTATCCAAATCTTCTTTGTTCTCATATGAAGCCGTGTTTTTGTATTCCACTTTGCATTACAACCCTGATTTGTAGACCAGAATTCTAAGTAGTATGTACCACACCAAGATCTGTAGTCCCTGATGTCTTTAGGATTCATGGTTATAGCTCTGCCAGAACAGGTAGATTGTGAAGAATTTGGGAATATAAACAGAATTGGAGAATAGCCTGGGCTACACCAGCTGCTAGAGGGTATTGAGAAAGCATCCAGGAAGGCCAGAGAAGGTTGAGTCTAAACATTATATGGGAAAACTGAGATATAGCAGAAGAAAGAGGAAAGATTATCAGCTACAATAAGACCATTTTGCACTGGTGACTAGTCTAAACTTAGTTCAAAAGCTAAATACCCGTTTTCTGTCTGACGGCACAAGAACACAGCACTCACAATAATTCTCCAGTATATGCAAAATGCTTCCTTTTTTCCCCAGAGGAAAATCATCTTTCTCTAATTGTAGTGATAGACAACTACAAATCAAAACAAGCTAGCATGTAACGATGTCTCATAGTTCCCACGCTGGGCAGACAAATGTCTTAGAAGCTTCACAGCAGAAGGCTTTCCAGGGCTTCCAGCCTCTCTGGGCTGTGAGAGGGAGGCAGGAAGAGGAAGGTCTCTATAGCAATGTTTTCTCTCAGAGGAGGAGTCTCCCTCTGTCTCTTACCTTGTTGCACAAAGGATCCGTACACAAACCACATGGAGTTATAGAGGGTTGTGGAGGTCATGGAGCCCATCTGAAGGCGTGGGGGGTTGAGCCAGTTCAAGAGGTAGACCAGTAGCCCTACTAAGAGCACAGTGCCAGCTATGCATGCCCACAGGGAGAGGTCAAATGGTGCCAAGCACGCAAACATATCCACTGTCTTCTCTGCCTTTCGAAGCAGCACACCCACCGAGTAGTCCATGTAACGTGTTGTGAAGTCCACTACATTTTCCCTGTCAGGAGTGATGGTTAGGGCAGAGATCCCTATGTCAGCTCTCTGAGAAAAGAAGGAGAGAGAACAACAAGCGTAAGTAGAGGCTATAGAAAGGATCTTCATTCCTCTGTGATTTAAGCAAGTTATACAGAAACAGATGCCAAGGCCAATGTCTTAAGTATCGTATATATGAAAACAGAAATGTGACTAAGGCTTGAACAGAATAGCTGTACCACGTCTGTCTGTAAGCAAACCTCACTTAGTGGACTTGGACACATTAGCTTTCCATGTTGTTATTTTCCAAGGAATCAAAACACTTCAAATACAGATAATAGCTGGAGGAAATCTATTTCTGGTCATTCTTCTCAGTCTGGCTTACTGAAGCCATCACTGTCATTGTGGCAAAAAGTGGACCTTGTGTATAGCATTTCCAATCAGAGGAAATTAGTTGCCTGACAGAACCACATGACATACAACATGTTGGTGACATGATGATTATGACAAAGGGCCGCTGCACTGGGGTAACTTGAAATTCTGAAAAACATCTATTTTGGCTGCAGCCCGAAGTGCAGAAAAGCAGATGTTCTACACAGTTCCTTTGCTACTAATTCCTTTATATCCTCCTGCTAAGCAAAGCTTTAGCCAATGTGTTCTGCGGCTACCTTGGACTCCCTTTGTGCTGTTTAGGGCTTTTGTTTATTTGTAATGTAAAGAACCCATTTCAGATGAGATGAGGATGAATAAAATTCCTTGATCTAATCCCTGTATTTCACAGCATGCCTGGGTATTAGGTCTCCAGAGACATCAGGCACAACTACAGCAGGTGTTATTTTACTTTCCACAGGTACAATGATAAATGCAGTGAAAACAAGAAAGAATATTTAAGACAGACACATTAACATGATTTTTAAAAGCCCAAAATACCAAACAAAGACTACAAATTCTATACATTTTAATATAAAAAAGAGTACTTAAAATACTTTAAGATGTTAGTAGTTTGATTTAATCCATTTCTGCTCTGCCTAAAGCAGTGTGTGGTCCTTCAGAAGCGGGTGAGGAGAGCACTAAGGCTTGAAAGTACTGTGTCATATTTTATTAACCCTCTTGAACTTCTTTCTTCTTGTCCAAAGAATGCAGAGATTACTAGCTCCTTAGAAATGTGATGTGAAATATTAAGTGGTAAGGTATGGCAGCTGAAACTGATTAGAACTGAATTTGCAAATCATCTGGGCTCTTTTAATGCCATCTGCAAAACACTTTGCTGCCCATGGTACAAACACACTTTTAATCACAGCGCACTTAAGACTTCGGTTTCAATGACGTTAACTTTATATTAATTGTCCACTTGCTTCAGAAAGTGGCAGAAGATAGCTGGAGGCCCGATGATTTGGACAAAAAAGTGTTTGAAAATACTGATTTGCTTGAAAGCCATAAATTAGAGCTTCAGCTTTAATTTGTGGGCTAGATTCTCTGGTGTCTTAAGTGAACCTGTGTTGATGTGCACAGCTGAAAGCATGGCTTCATGAATTCACTTCATGTCCCTTCCTAGCAATTTTTTGTGAGTGATGATTTAACTGCCCTTTGCATATGGGCAGCAGCAAACTCAGTAATCCAAGTAAAAAATTCATCAGAATTATCCATAGAAAAAATTGTGAATATAAATTTATTGTACAGATAATTTACAAATGTAGAAGTTCAATGCTCCCTACCCAAAGTTGTCAAACAGGAAAATATGGTTGTATTTACTGAATAGGGTTGGTTTGTTTTTTTTTTTTTCCTGAATAGATATCAAAAAGTGAAACAGGAATTCAGGATTAAAGGAAGACATATCAAAACATAAAGTCCTAGATTTTGCCCCTGCTGTTTAACTTCAGCTATGTTGTTAATTACCAGCATGTCATCAAAATACTTCCCTACCACACTAGATTATTGTGAGGTGCGAGTTGCATTTGTAAGATGTTTAAAGATTTTCCACTGAAAAAAAAATATAGATAAGTAAAGGTACTTTTACTAAACAATGGATTACTATAGGATTGAATCATATAATCAGAGAATCATAGAACAGCTA
Organism: Lathamus discolor; assembly: GCF_037157495.1. Classification (NCBI taxonomy): domain Eukaryota; kingdom Metazoa; phylum Chordata; class Aves; order Psittaciformes; family Psittacidae; genus Lathamus; species Lathamus discolor. The sequence continues at coordinate 115,730,849 of NC_088884.1, forward strand.
AGGTTGGAAATGACCATCTACTTCCCACCCCTCTAAGGGATGCCTCAGACTAGACCATGTCATGATTAGCAGAATTTTCTTTTGCTTATTTTCCCTTAAAAAAAAAAAAACAACAAAAAAACCAACAAAAACCCCCTATATCTATCTATGAAATACATTGACGAACGTTGCATGAAAAAGCACAGTGTGTGGCATTTGTGGAAATATTGCTTCTATTTTACTCTGGGCAACAGTCTCTCCAAATTCCCCAGCATTATGGCTCTACTCTGGCTATCAGCCAGCTATGACAGAGGATCAATGTTGTCCTAATGGAAATGTTGCATTTCCTTTGTCATACTGCAGCAGTAATCACGATACATCTTGCAATTAAAGAGTGGTAGTATAGTACAAAATTGAAAGGAGAGAGTAAAGTCCTGACTTCTTAGTCCTCCTGTTTTTAACTGTAAAGGAAAAAAATTTACATTGAAATAGGATAACTCATATTCTTAAATTACTATATTGAACCAAACACCAGTATACCAGAAAACTGTGCTTAGCACAAAACCAAAGTTAAGCCTAACTTAACAGTTGATCTACTGATGGCGAGCATTCTTCATTATATATAGATTCTGTCAACTTGTATTAAAATTGTAAGATGAAAAAATTAAATGCTTGTCATTAACTTGTCAAATTGGATCAGAGAAGACATCCATTTGAAATAGTCAAGGTTCACTTAGTGCTTCTAAGATAGAAAGGCAAACACATGCAATTATATCAATATTTAGATATAAAGCTGCCGATCTGAGTGATAAACATGTAAAACTCTCCACTCACTAGGTTTTTGCAGTACCAAAACCAACTATCATCATCTTAGATGCCTGTTTAACACATTTCTGATGAATGAAACTGTGACTTCTGAAAATGACTGACCGAATAAAAACAGCAGAGGGCATTATTTTTCTTTATGTGACTGGCTTAAGAATTTATGTTCCTTAACATCAGTTCTCTTGAGGTCATTGTAGAGCAACATTACCAGAATTGGAAAATCCAAAATAAATGTCTGACAAATGGGTCTGATAGCATTGTTACTGGTGTCACAGAACCAGCTCATCAGCAAAGCCCGAAATCTCTGAAATGACTCTGTGCTATTGCTTAGCAAGCACATCTCGTACACATAGAAAGCAATCCTATGATGATTCTTATGGCTTGTCATCAAGAACAGGAAAAATAAATGAATCTACTTTAAATTTCTCCTATGAGCCTACCATTTTATCAATTTTAAATATTAAATCAAGTTTCAAAGAATGACAGAAGCAATAAACCCCTGTTATTCAGTTATTAATATGGATATGCAAAAATTAAGCAGAGAGAATTTTTTGCTCAAGTTGACACACATACATGCAAATAACTGTCCTTTTACCCAGATATTATTTTTAACTCTCGCTTTTTCCTCCCTATGCTGCTCCCCTTAGGAAAATGTGATAAAAGCGTCCCATAAGAGGCTTCTAGTTGACTTGCAGTTTCTGTTAAAAATATTTAGGTATGTATTTAGTTTTCCTTTTCTATTGGGCCTAAGTGGAATCAGGCATTTTTCCCTATGCTAGTTGCTTCCTGATGGCTCATCATTGGAAAAAAACCCAAAAATCCTAGCAATCAAGGTAGCATGTGGGAAATAATGGTTGATGGATGTGAATATCCCCAGGAAGTTCAGAGCTGTGCTGGAAAGAAAACCTACTGTCCTCTCCCAGAAGTGACATTAGCCACTTCTCTTGCCTGTCACACAGGCTCATCCCTCTGCTGATGTGCACTTGAGGGCAACTAAGGGAAGCACTGTGAAAAGACACAGATAATTAACAGCAAGAGAAAGATTTGCAATAGAGTGTTGATCCCCTGAGACGGTTTTAGCATGTCCACAGAAAGCTGCTGCTCTCTGAACTGATCCTGTTTGTGAGCTGAAGCTCTGTGGGATGCATTGAAAGCCCTGGTCATTTGACAGTCGAAGGGCAAAAGAACCATGCTCTTCACACAAACAGAATTTATTCTCTATAGACCTCTGGGCTCAGGCACTCAGCAAACACAGATCTCCATAGCATGGCTACATTGTTTATTTTGACAGCAGAAGGTGTCAAGCTATGGAGCAAAGGTGTACCTAATACAGATCTTCACAATCAAAGGAGGAGAGGCTTGAATCCATTTCCAAATTCAAAGACTAGTTATTTGATCTGCTGATTCCAGCTCCTGTTTTAGCAGCCAACGGGGACCTTGTCTTCAAAGCTGGAACAGAGTGAACTTGAAACATCATGTTCACGAGGCCAGCTGTGGACCGAGGGCATGTCCTTGGCACCACAGGGCTTCTGCCCTGCACTGCAGCTCAAGCAGGGCTGCTGCAGACAAGAGCAGCCCAGGACTGCTCTCACTGATACCAGGACCTGCATTAGAGCCTGCTGAATGCTGAATCAGGTTAATGCAATCAGCATGTATTGATCTTGAACACAGAAATTATGTGCTTGTTACAGCAACTTCCATTTCATATGGCACACTGTAGTGGCCACAGACCTCCTTCTCAGTGAGATGCTCTCTACAACCGCCTGAAAGGTTGTAGTGAAGGGGGTGCCAGATTAACAGGTGCCAATTAACAGGTGATAGGACAAAAGGAAATGGCCTCAGGCTGTGCCAGAGGACGTTTAGATTGGATATTCCAAAAAATTTCTTCGCTGATAGGGCTGTCAAGCATTGGACCAGGCGGCCCAAGGAAGTGGTTTAATCACCATCCCTGGAGGTATTTAAAAAGTATACATGTGGCACTCTGGGACATGGTTTAGTGGTGGACTTGGCAGTGCTGGGTTAAAGGTTGGACTTGATCTTAAAGGTTTTTTCCAGCCTCAGCAATTCTACGTTTTTATGCACTTGAAAAGAAAAGGTGGCCAGTTTCCATTAACCTTAAGTGGGCCTTGTCTTTTGCAGAAATACATACCTCCCAACTTATTTCTGGCTCACGCATTAACACGCAAAGCGCACTCCCTCTGTTTCTGGACTTCCTCCATGTGTTGGACAGACTATAATGCAATACTTGGTTGGGAAAACAATGAAACCTTCTGTTTTAAACAGGTTATACCTTTAATTTAAAACTATTCTCCTCTCTCTTGCTCCCCCTTGCAAAGTTGCCAAGCAGATTTGAGTTTTTGGAGCAGAATGCAGTTTACAGTAAATCAGAAGGCAGCCTTTCAACAACAGCTTGCACTTGGTAAGGGGTAGATATACACTGGCTGCTCGCCCAGAAGTTCCCTCTTGCCTTAGGAGGCACAGAGAACAGGAGAGCAGGACACAGTGAATCTTTACTGCTAATTATATAGGGATTAAGGAAGATAAAAAATTGTACACTCACACAGTATTGGGGAAACGCATTTTCTGAATTCCAAAAGCAATTCCATTAACTCTTTTTACTATCTAACTATACAGAAAGATTCCATATAAATTAAGACTCATTTACAGCAAAACTTTAGCAGACTGGCAAATCTGTTCCACTTATGACATCTACTTACAGTTCTAAGTGGCTACCACCTTAAGTGTGTTATTAGAGTTATTTGAGTCCCTGTCTACTAAATGGACAAGAATGCCATATATATTTCTCAGTGAACCATTTGATTTCAGTTGTTATGAGTTCTGTCTTATGAATCATTAATATCAAATAAATAAAAAATGTTTCAGGCCCACTTCCATCTCTAGAGCCATCTACTACTAAGACCCTTCCAGCCTGTGTAATGCAGCGGCCTGCTGAGTACTTTGCTGAGTACTGTAGTACTGACAGTAGGGTATAGTATAACATCAGATATAAGGAGCAGAAAAAATGGCAAAAGTAAATCAACAGGCAATTGTAGTGTCATGCCTCATAATTAGATGAAGGCTTTTCTGCTGGTAAAGTTTAGAAGAGGAAGGAAAATATACTTTTCTAAGTGGCTCCAGCTTATCAGCTATAATCACAGCTTTGTAAGGCCATAGGGAGATGGCAAATGAAGTTTATTGTTACAGTAACAGTGTAGATTATAAATCGTGCTACAGATATGGCATGTGTGGTTCTTTTCCATTTCAACAGGCTTCCTACTGCTCAGGAAGGCAAAATAGGTTAAACCTATTGCTATTTACTTTTTTTCCTTTTTTAATTTTTTTCCTTTTCCCCTCCTTTACTACAAGACTTATTTTCTAGCATTTTGCTAACTTTTATCTGAAGCATTGGGTCCTGTATCTGACCACACTGTTCTTAAATTCCATCTGCAGATTTGGAAAAGCACTTCCATGAACAACCAGTAAGTTATTTAAGTTAATATCTCCTGCAGTTATTTAAGGAACACCAACAAATGTAGGTCTCTATAGCTGTAAAAGCTGCCTCTACAGGTTAACTAAGAGCAAAGAAAATATATATGTTCATGGCACAAATAAGACATCAGCAGAATAGAGTCTACACAGCTTTTTCCCTCTCAATGTGAGAAACTGCAACCAGATAAGATGTGAAGTGTGGGAAAAAAATTGGCACATTTACTTGGTTTAATTTATTTATGATACAATATTGAACATTTAATGTAAAATTAAGTAGACTAAATGGTTTATTAATTACAGAATAGAGAATATACTACTCGATTCATACATCTACATAATGTAAGTGTTATTATATATCAATAAAACATTTACTGTTGATTACATACTTCATCTATTCATCACACCAACATTTTTCTAAGTGCTATACATTATTTATGTAATGTATCACTAATTACTGCAACACCAATTTTTCCTCTTTCAAACAGCCTCTTCAACTCATTTGTGTCAGGTCTTGCCAAATTAATTAGGATGCTCTGCATCCCATTATTTGACTGTATTCAAATTTCACACTGCTGTACTTCGGTTGGAAAAAAAGAGATTGCCCTGCTTCTTAAATAGTTACCAGCAAGCACTATTTCTAGCTTTTTCTTTACCGCTCAATGCACCTGGGCACATTATCTGATGCTGGCAACACACAGTGAACACAGTGTTATCAATGACTCGCTAAAAAAAGCTACTGAACTGGTGTAAAAATACAGCACATATTATTTAGCTTTATCACATGACAGTATTTAGGAAGTTATTAATAGCCTTACCTTAAATACAAGTTCTCCTATCAGTCCATTCCATGACCCATCATCCTGAGGACTCCCATACTTGTGATCCGGTGCAACGTAAATTTCGTATTTAAAGCCAAGGTAAGTAGCCAAGGCTTCCAACACATCTATTGAGAAGCCTTGATACTTCTTCGGTTTTCCCAGAACATTTTCAGACACCATGACAAAAGGCTCTTCCTAAATGGAAAACAAAGCAGCTAACTGTTAGTAAAATAATTACATCCCATATGTGGGTGCCTCTGGCTGGACAAACACTGTATCCAGCAAACACAACAAGTAAGTAATTCATGCTCTCAGGAACGTAAAACATGACAAAATAGGCTATACCAGAGAAACATGCATTTCTCTTGTCCTTATTCTGTAATGTGAATATAGAATGGTTGATTTTAAACAGTTCTATCCAAACAGCATCCATTTGATTAGTTTAGGGAGAATCAATTCTGGGACTTAAGTTTGCTTATGAGAACAACTGGTGAATATTCATCAAAAGATCATAGAATAGTTAGGGTTGGAAAGGACCTTAAGATCACCTAGTTCCACCCCCCCTGCCATGGGCAGGGACACCAGGAGAGTCCATGTCCCCTGTAGGGGATGATCATCATAAAGGATACAAATAGATACTGAAAGTTGGAATTGGCTGGAAAGACTTCCTAACAATATGCTTTTCTTTTCCTTTTCCACAAGATCTTGTTTTCTTTTTTTTTTTTTAATTAGTATTTCAAATAAAATTTTCAGAAATAAATTATTATTATTTCTTAATTAATGTTTCTAATAAAATTTTCTGAAAGAAATTACTTTTTGGTAAATTTTATCTTCCCTCCTCCACCATTATACTATTGAGTATTTAATTAGTAGACATTCTCCTTCGCTTTTTAGTGAAACACAAAAAGACATCATGTTTCTGAAGACGAAAAAAGTATTTGCCATAGATGGATCTTACTTATTTTTGTTCTTTATTTTCTCTGAGAACACCTGTGATCTACCCAAGTAAGAGCAAAATCATCAAATCCCTCCAAAAAACATAATGGAACTGTAACACCAATTTTTTTTTAACTATGCTACATTTTTGCCTTTTAATTCTTTAAATGGTGCTGTAATTTAGTATGAGTTTATCAGAAACATCTATTGTGTGGTGCAAAAAGTTAGTTCTGGCTCATTGTGGCTTGGCCGTGACAAGCACATTAAATCACTTCTTGACTAATTTCTCCTAGTCTGCATAATCCACAGGCATACAGAAAACAATTTGTTTTCCTGCAGTATTTGTGGCCCAAACTTTAATTGTATCTCCTGAAGCATTGTACCTAAATACTTTTAGTTTGGTAGGATGTCACTCTGTGTGAACAGATACCACTGAACTGTAGGCAGGATGTTCTTGGAATACGAAAGCACCATTTGTAAATGCTTAAGTTAACATTCATGAGGACAGCCACATGCTGAGGATGCTGCCAAAGAAGCAAGCATGCGACCAGACTGCACTGGCAGGAGGCTCTTATCTGTCTGCAGTAAAACCAGAAAAAAACCCCTCAAACCACCCCCAAACCAAACCAAACCCCAAAACAAATAAAACAAAAACCAAATAAACAAATAAAAACCCAACCAACCAACAAACAAAAAAGCAAGAAGGGGTTGACTGTCTCAAGCTATTATTTCCCCGTTCTCAGAATTTCTTTCTTATAAATTATCCAAAATCAGCCGAACGGAATATAAACGGGGGACAGAAAGTGCACGTGATTTTTTTATTTTAAGTAGCTTTCCAGTGCATGGGTTTCAACTATATTGAAGAAATTAAGATTAAATTGATGAAAGCGTCTCCTAAGTGAAAACACAGAGTGAATTGAGCTTTGCTGATCACTTTGAAGAGAGATTCCCTACATACAGACTCAAAACTACTGAAAAAAGTGTTTCCACAAAAAAAAAATTGCAATTTATCAATCTAAGCACACTATGCACAGAAGTCTCAAGATCTGTGTGTACAAAGGGTATTTTAGGAGTTGATAATTTTCATATTAGAAAGGATTTATTCCTATCGCTTCTAAGTTATTAGAAAATAATTGCTCATAAACTGAATTTTTATTCAGTTAGTTACAAAGCAATTTCTAATTGTACTGATTTAAAGCACTGTTTAAAATGCAGCTTGTCATGACTAATTTCAGTCTTTTATTAAGCTTTGTAATACTGTTTGCTGTTGAGAGATTTGCCAAAAAAGCCCCAGTGTCCAGTGCGCTATATATTTAATGAAATACAAATAGTCAAATAGCTTTATGCAAACCAACTAATACTTCTCAATTTCTGTTGAAGCCTGGAACAGCAAAATATTTAATCATATTCCAACCCAAACAAAACAAATCTATTGCTGTGTGGGGTTTTGTGTTTTTTTTTTTTTTTTGGTAACTGTTTATATTTCTCAAAAGGTACTGAAAGAGGACAAAAATATTTACCTTTAATTTTTCCCCCTTTAAATGCTGCAGGCTGAAGCTATGCCTGTTGTCCTTTTGTACGCTAAGAGGGTGCTAAGGGAGCTACTATGGAAAGCCATACACATGCCATCAATATAGGTGTTAAAATGATTGTCTCCATCCTTAAGAAGGCAGATCTTGTAGAAAGAAAATATGCAAAACAAACCCAGCCTATATATTTCTCACCTACTGAACAGAAAAATAATAAGAACAAAACATAAGCTTATAGAAAATAGGTGTCAAAACTGCCTAGCTAACTGATAAATTTGGAGGTGGCAAAATTCGCCTGCATGATGAAGCTTCCATTCTATCTCAACAAATTCAAGAAAATCCAGATACATTTTCTCTCCAAGGCAAGTGGTAATTAAGACTATATAAGGTCTATATATATAAGGTCTAGCTCAGAGAAGCCATACAATCATGATCCTTGCAGATACTCAAAACTCAGCTGGACAGTCCTGAATAACCTGCTCTAACACTAACCCTGCTTCACAGAGATGCCACCCAAGGGTCCCTTCAAACCTAAGTTGTTTCTGGATGCAGTTAAGTCACCTAAGGAAGTCTACTGTTCCTGCTTCTCCTTTTCTTCCACTTTTGGAGCACTTCTATAGGGGACTGATGAGCCTCTGTGAGGCAAGAGCAGACTTTACCAGCCTGTAAAGTCTGGGAGGTCTGGAAAAGCAAAGAAGTCACAATCTGCATGACTGAAGAAAGGAAGGAAGAAAAAAAGGAAATGGATGGATTGCTCTCCCTTAACTTCTTGATTTTGCTAGATGGATGATATACCTCACTGAGCCCCACAGCTGTCAGATGTATTTAGGGGATGCCTTTGCATCCAACCTCAGTGGAGATCCTTCTAATAGAGCAGCTGCTTTCCTTCTACTTTAGCCTCAATGTGCTTCCTTTGCAACTGAATATAGCATTACTAAGCCCATGATAAAGGCTCCTTCTCAGAACAGCTGCACAGTTCTCACTGGCTGTTTTCTTCTCAGGATCGAAGATGTGCTACCCTGATAGATTTAAGACTTGATGTGGATCAAAAGGATTTCACACAGTATTGTGGGTTAACCCTGGTAGACAGATAAGCACCACACAGCCTGAAACAAAATGAAAATCAGTAGCAAGGAGGTAAAGTTTATATTAGAATCATAGGATCAACTAGGTTGGAAAAGACCTTTAAGATCAAGTCCAACCTTTATCCCAGGACTGCCAAGACACTACTAAACCATGCCACCGAGAGCCTCATCTACATGATTTTTGAACACTTTCAGGGTCAGTGATTCCACTGCTTCCCTGGGCAGCCTGTTCTGATAATCTATTACTCTTTCAGTGAAGAAATTTTTCCTAGCATCCAGTCTAAATCTTCTCTGGTGCAGCTTGAGGCCATTACCTCTTGTCCTGTCACTTGTTACTTGGGAGAAGAGCTCAACCCCCCTCACTACAACCTCCTTTCAGGTAGCTGTAGAGAACAATAAGATTCCCCCTGATACTGGGTGAAGCTGTGAATATTGCTTTTTAAAACTGCAAGAATGCAAAATCTGGTTCAAGAGATGATTACCCCCTGAGCAAGAGAAGTTACAAAATACTAGCTGACTCCCACTATCTTAAGAAGCCTAAAGACAGACCCAAGTTAAAGCAACATGGCATAAAAACCTCAAAGTGTTGGGAAAAATGACATGATAGTACAAGTACATTGGAGAAGCAGCTCACAAAACCACTCATCTCCATTCATTTACTAATTATCACTAGGTGTATAGAACCTTTTAAGGAAGAAGTTACACACTGAAAAGCCACACATCACCTTTCCACCAGATCAACTAGCTACCTTCTCATGCAACAGCTCTGCTGATGCTTGGTTCCTTAATTAAATTAATTCATCACAAATCTACTCATTCTTCCTCAGGTGAGTTGATGTAATTGCCAGAGGTCCAGACAAATGCCAGAGCAAGGATAAGCACTGGCGTAAGACTGAACAAGCAGAAGCGAAGAAAGTACCTAGAATGTGCCCTTTATGGTGTGAAGGAAGGGTTAAGCAGCTCAGACATCCTACCCAAATATATTTTCAGATGTTCAACATGATATTATTTAAGCATATTTAACACATTAGGATTTACCACTGGTAAATACTTGGTCGAGTAAGAAGAATTATTATAATCATTTTTTCACATGCAGAACCAAAACACACAGATTTCATGACTTGTGCAGCTGAGAAGTGAATCCAAGGGACAACTGCCTTAGCCATAGATAATTTTCCTTTTATCTTAGTGCTTTCAAACATTTATACTTACAACTATACCTGTGTTCGGACAAACGCTGAGCATAAGAGCAGGAAAACCAATAGTGGAAAGCAAGCGTTATATGAGAACTAAGGAAAATGGGATTCAAAAAATGAGATCTAGACCCAGGGAGAGAAAAGTCTTACTCCTGAAAGGCTTGCTTGCCAGCATAAAAACTGTAATGTGCCCTAGTCCAGGGAGAACAGATAACAAGACAGTATAGACACAGAAAGGAATGTCACACATCTAAACCCTGAATTTTACACAGGGTAGAGGGTAGGGAATTAATTTTGTTTTATTTTAAACATAACAGTGGAAATCAGAAGTTGATAGTATAGTTCTTGGAACAGTGTAGATTCAAGGCTAGTATAAAGAAATGCTGCTCTTTTTTGCTTTTTTCCAACAAGATAAAGGGCTAACAGTTTTGCCTATTTAGGACTTAGGTTCTGGTGCACATGAAAATGAAGTAACAGCAGGTTTTGTAAGCACTTCAAGAGTCTAAGATTGAAAGAAGAAAATAGTGTTTTTATTTACTCTGATGAAATTTGCAGACATGTCTCAATAATTTGGATGCAGTAGTTGATCTGAAGTAATCTTTTAATATCCTTTACTACACCACCTAATAAAGTTAAAAAATAAGGAAGAAGAGAAAAGCTTTTGGGCTGAGAGGACCTTCACCTTTGGAAACAGAAGGAGCAATACTTAAGCTAAATAGAAGAAAAGAACAATTACTCCGAGTTTAACTTACGTTAATTAATTAGACAATCAAAGAGAAACATTGATTTGTAAGTGTGCTAAAGAGGTGGGTGATAAAGTCAAGCAATAAATTCTGGCCTTAGAGGAGGCAGGGAGGGAAAGCAAGAGGGAAAGCAAGAATGTGTAAGCGTTCAGGAACAACTTACACATAGGGAAAAAGCATATCCCTAAACTCAAGAGTCTCTATTCAGGATGATTTGTGGAGGCCATTGGAAAAGTGGTTTTAAATTCCAAGCTTTGATAGTAATCTTTTTATTTCGTCAATGAAAATCAGGCTTTGGAGGTTCTGGTATTTTTTCATAGATTCTCTCTTTTTGGACAAATTAGAGAAAACTCTCTTGAAAGAGCAGAAAAAGCATCATTTAAATCTTCAATGGAGCACTAACTAAATATGTGAGAAGAAAATGTTGCATTCAGTGGCCTGTGGTGGTCTCAGCCCAGCTGTTAATGGTTTTATGAGCACACCATATTGTCAGGAGATGACTGAATGGGCAACAGGGCAGATTTTCCCTGTAATTACAAGGGTGGATTCTGTGGCTTTAAGCTGAGACTTATTTCATGTTAGAAACTATATGAAACCATGGCACACTGCTCTGCTGCACTCATTTCTGAGTCTGATGCTCGCTCTAATGATAAAAATGCTAAAAAAAAAAATATTCTGGGACATACTTTATAAATGGAAAAGCAAAACAGAACATTTGAGATTATTCTCTGGCACATCTGAATCCTCTTTTCTCCTTAGCACAGGTAAAAAAACTTCCTAGCCAAGAGGCTATACAGAAATTATTAAGTGAACAAAAAGTCACTGGCATTTCAGATCAGAGAAATCGATCACTGCTGGGATCTACAGCACATGTTGGGCCTTGACTCTAAAATTACAGATAGATGGCTGTATGTGCTTCAACTATGTTTGGAAGAGAGTTTTGAAATTAGGTAATTATATGGGTCATTAGAATTCACAAAGCATATGAAAATGACCTCTGTGTCCACTCATCAGAAATTTCTGAACACAATGGAATATAATACTTTAATATTGACACTCTGTATTCATTAAAGGGACTCTGTATTCATTAAATACTCCCTTCTCCACTGAAAGTAGAAAGACAGTGTTAAAACACAGCAGCAAGAAATGAAGCTCAGTTGTGTGCAAGACTCAATCTGTGCTCGGCACTGACTAGGAACAGTGGACAGACACATTAAGTGATTCATGTAGCCCAATTGCCAAGGGAGTTGGCAACTGCATGAAATAAACATTCACTGTGACACTTTAAAATTCATATCACCTGCAAATATTAAGAAACTGCTCCCAAAACTGAAATTGACTCTCATTAGTGGTTCTCTCAATTCCCTTCCAATGGCTGCTGGATAACCAAGCAGAGCCATTATAACCAACAAGAAGCACTGTCTCATAAACCATAACCAAAACATTTTCAAGCACAGGATGCTACTGTGTTGTTGCTAGGAGTAATTACATTTTCCTTGACTCATAAAATAATTAACCCCTTGCTTTTAATTGTTAGCTATTTCGCATTTCTCTCCCCAAAAGATTTTAGTGAAATATGTAGCCCTCAATACTTATTTTCCTCAAGTGCTTTATTGACCACTGTTTTGCGGATTTTTTTTGGCTGGAAACAGAACAACAGCTTGTTATTTTTAATTGAACAGCAATGTACATTACTTCATGTTAGAATCAATGACCAAATTTTAATTGAAACATTTCATTCTCTCATTACAGAAATTCTCCCATTAGCAACGGTTATAAAAGTTGCTGCAAAACATAACACAATCCCCATCCCAAATAGCACTAAAACAAAGATGAAGGTTTCAGACCTACAAACTCTTGGATAATTAAGGTATTCTTCTCATTCAATATCCTATTGTGCCAACGGGCTGTGTAACAATACTGAAAAACACTCTTCTCAGATCCTGTGCTTCTCAAATATACTGATTAGAAAGTCAGTTGTACTAACAGAAAAGTCTCCTTGTCTGCAGCAAGAAGCTAGCTCATGTCCCAGAAGCTGAATACAGTATTAAAGGAAAGGTATTTTACATTTGGCCTTTGTTTACCACTATCCTTATGCATGTACTTAGTCTCTCATTTTTTTTTAAATGACAGCTTTACTGTCATCTTCAACAAGACATAAGTTTGTGCTTTTAGTTACAGTACTTTAAGCAACATTTTTTCTCCTGAATGGAATGGTGGCTTATGAATTTATTATGCTATTTAGTTTAGTACTATTTAGAAGAAACAACCAAAAAAAATGTTAGCCCCCCTCCCCAAGACTTCCAATTGCTCTGCAATAGGACTAAGGCTTCTTTCAAAGCAATCTATGGCAATGGTCAATTAAGATGTGGCCAAGCTTTGTGTATTGATTTTAATTCACAATAACTTCATGCACCTAATAGCTCTTTCTGAACCCCTATAGTTACAGGATAGGAATGTGGATTGAGACTGGAAACAGTTGGAGTGTTTCAGAGTATGTATAAACAGCACAACACTAGCTATAACATAGTTAGCTCAGACACTGGAACTAGCGAAAGTGTAGTATGGGTATGTAAATCTCCTGGGAGCTGCATTATACTTTTTCCAGCCTCCATACAGGAGCTCCTATTCATAACGAATTCACATAGTAATTCATGACGTTGCACTGTCAGGCAGTTCACCTCCTTTTCTGTCTTGCATAGTATGGATAATTACAATCAGAGTAAGAAACCCTTTCTGGCTAAAAGTCAGTTTTCCTGTGTGCTCTGTGAACTATATGATCACTCTGGAACACAAACATGCCCACAGAGCAGATGCGTAAGGGTCAGTGAGAAGAGCAGAGCTAAGGAGCCTTGAGAGGTAGCCTTTGACATACAGGGGAGTTAGACTGGTCCTACCAGATTTTGTGTTCGACCTACCTTGCTGTCAGACTGTGGCCCCTGCCAGGTCCCAGAACATTTGAATTCCTCGACATTCACCTCATCTAGTATATAGCACCTGCTACTTTAGAAAAATGGATTGAAGTATTAATTAAAAGGGGCTGGGTTTCCCAGCAGATTCTGAAATTAAAGCATGTAAAACTAACAATCAAAGTAGGCATGTCCAGTATGAAAAGCTATAAGGATTATGACCTATCTGCTCTAATAAAAGCTAGGTAGCTCAAAGGGACATAACACAGCTATTAAAAGTAACCTGTGCCCAGTCAGTAGCAATTTCACTTTGGCCCGTGTACAGGTGTGATGGGGGGAAAGTGATGGAAAGACAGGCTCTGCCTCTATCAAGGGATATCAGATTCTGTTATAATAGTAATTTTAATTATTCATATTTTGAAGAAATCTTACCATGGTACAGTAGAACCTAAAAAATCAGTGTTTTCCAAAAGAAACCCAAATACAAATGCAAATGCTTGCAGACAGAAGAAAATGGAATGGGAAGATTAAGGGGAGGAGGCTATATCAAAATTAAATATCTGGCAAAGCAAGGAATACTTAATCAAGGCACACTCTGCCCTGATGGGTGCAGTTGTGCCAATTATGGTGCTCAGTTATCAACACTGATTAGTTGCAAGGGAGCTGAAATGGCTCCTGCCCCCATTTTCTGCCTAGTAGAGTAAATCTAACCGGGGCTGACAACCCTCAGAAGAGAAGCAGGGCAGATGGCTGAGGGCAGGAGGCACTTTAGGAACCTTACTTTCTTCCATCTCTGTTTATGGGTCATTGTTCTTAGTCACCAAGAAAGAAATGCACAAATTCCTCTCCCATCTGCTTTGTTGCTTTAATACTGCCACTTTCTCTGAAATGATAAAACAAACTTTTTAGTAGGGCCTGTTGTGATAGGACAAGGGATAGTGGTTTTAAATTAAAAGAAGGTAGATTCAGATTAGGTATAAGGAAGAAATTTTTTACAATGACGGTGGTGAAAAAGTTGGCTCACCGTAGAGCTAGTATATCCTTGCTTTCTAACAATAGCTAGCTCAACTGAAGTCTAGTTGTCTTTCCTTACTTTCCGAAATAAAAGTCTTTATGTGAAGAGCATGAGATAATAATCAGGCTTAGAACTGCAAGAAAAGTGCCTTTTTTTTTTTTAACAATTAAATTGTTTCTAACCATTATGTTCATAAGATGAAATCTTTACTTAAGAAGCAGTATAAAACACATTATATAGAGTCGGGGGATAAGAGGACTATTGCATTTTCTGCAAACTCTGTAATTAAAAAAAAAAAAACAAAACAAACCCTTAATTACAAATAATTCTGACTAAAGTTTCCAAGGAGAGTTAGGTCAATGCAAACTGCTCCTGCAAACCCCTCTCCTTAGTCTGTAATTCTCTATACATATTACTATGTTCCTTTACTCCAGTAATATTTTATTTGCCTAGAAACAGATACGGTTTTATGGAAATGCAAGCTAGAAAGAATCTCTAAAACCCTGTTCCCTTTCATTGACTCAGGATGAAAGTACCTAGACTAAGCAAGACAAACATCAGTCTACTCTTTCTGGACTGACCTCTGACAAAGCAGACTCCACAGCCTTCTTACAACTGAATGCCTAAGTATTCCTATCACTAGAAAGAGTAATAGGAGCTCTCTGTATATGTACCTTGTGATGGGAAAAAAATTGCTGTTAAGTTTGCTTATCCTTAAAATCATTGAGAAAACTTTTAGCCAAACAGAGCAATTAAGTTTGATTTTTTACATTTTAAAGATATGACAATAACTTCTTAGGAGACTAAAACTGATTCATATTGTCAGTATACATCCCAAGCCATTTAAAAAAGTCCTCCTTACATTAGGAATAAGAAAACTATTGAATCCTGCAAAAATGAATAATTTTTTTATGTCAGAATTTCCATTTCAATAAATGCTTGTCCAGAATCATGCCCTGAAATATGAATTCAGGTTTCCAAATTGGAAAATCTGCCCCATGAAAAGATATTCCAATACCAAAGATGTTCCAATACACTTTTGTGAGTGAAAGCCAGTCTGCTCATATGTATCTCATACAGAATGACAGCTTTCATGCCAACAGCCAGGGTACCTATGAAGAATAGTAAATAGTGAGCCTAATCCTGTCATGCATCATTACTCCTGATGATTTTGTTCATTTGCCAATGAAATTAACTCCTCTACCACTGTTGCTATAATTTCCCAGCATTTCATTGAGCATTTTTCTCAATGCGTTTACCTATAAAAGGTCCATTCTTTCCAACGTTCTTTCAAAGATGGATATTAGCAGCAGAAAGGAAGAGGAATTAAGACACAGGGATTTGTTGCTGCCTAGGAAATTTAACATTCTTTACAACTAGCAATAGAATATTCTAAAACTTGAAGTATTTGTGAAATTTTTTAACTACAGCAGACGGTGTACATTAAAAACATTACTGATGTAGTGTATATAGAGATTTTATGACAGAATTCAGATAGAATAAACTGCATCAGCCACAGCTTTTCTGCCATTCCAGCTCTGTTGTGTTAACAGCCATCTGGTGTGTTAATAGCCAAATATGAATTCATCCCTTACAGGTAAAAAAGCAAAATATGTTTGCTCAAACCACAAATACTGCAGCTACTGAAGATAGTCATGTAATGTCTCTTAACCTTACTACCTCCTAAGGAACTTCCGCTGCTGCAGAAAATGTACAGTGGGGCACTATAGTCCAGTAAGCCAATAATGTTGAAATACAGAGCAACATATAATTTAACATAATGCATACCTTAACTAGAATTATTCTTTAGAAGACTGCAGGCACTGGTGCATAGAAAGTGAAGCATTACAGAATGAAGAATTATTCACAGAAGTACACACCATTCAATTGTAAAAGTGGGGAAAGTGATCAGGACCACATGAGAAAAGTGAGCACCAAAAATTGGGAGAAAATGGAAGAGGCATTTCTGATTGTGCACTATTACAAAATACTACCTCAGTATTTTCTGAGGTATCCCACACATAATCTTTGCTGCAGTTGATTTTTATTTTACAGTCATTCACCAATAGTTTTGTCTTGCCATTTTTTTTTATCCTGTTTGTACCTCTCTGTATGTTTAAACACTGGGTTTCTTTGGTCTTATATGTCTCCTTTTCCTATCACTCTGAAAGCTACTTCAGCTTTTTGGAAAGGACTTTTAAAACTTTGTTTAAACCCGTGTTGGAAGTCAAATCCCAAAGACAGCTTTCAAAGCCAAGACTCAGCTTCATATCTTACTTTTCATCTTCTCTAAGTGTAAGTTCAATAGAAAAAGGGGCTGGAGATGCAGACCTCTGGGCAGCTCATGTCCCTAAAGATACTGTCTGCTTTTAGGTTTGTTTCTTTCCTAATCTGGGCAACAAATGCTCATGCATTTAATGCCAACCATTGAGAATTAAACTAGCCCATATATGGCAACATTTTCCCTAGTGTAAATAACACTTTATTTTATTCTTTTGCTATGCTTGGCTGCCCTTCTGCCAGCCCTCTCCATGTCCCACAGTGAAAGGGGACTATACCAGGCGCCACAGTGCCCACCCAGAGCCAAGGGTCACCAAACTGTCTCTGGTCCACCTAGCTCTGTACAAGTAACCCAGGCAATAACTCTCAAGAAATAGTGCAAGGCATAATTCAGTATTGCTGCTATTTTTCTTTCCTTCATCCTGCCTCCATTTGCAGGACTATCCAGATATGAAAATAAATGCCTCCTGTTTGGGAGCTGTATTGAATTTTCATGTAAAGTCACAAATATATTTTGCACTATTAGAAAGGTCTACCTTATGCACTTTCAGGAAAGGATCTGTACTTTTCAATCAAGGTGTTAATTCTTTAAAACATGGAATTTCAAGCTTTTTCCTTTTTCACACAACAGGGGCTTTTTTAGAAACATGATTTTGTGAATACCTGATGGCCTCTTCATTGTCAAACAGGCCAAATCTCATCCCATTTCTGATGGCTTAACATTCATATGAATAATTCATTAATTGCCACTGTTGCTAAAATGATATAATATCTGCTGTATTCTAGCTCCCTTTCAATAAAAAAAGAGCAGCTGAGAAAGAGGATAAGCTGAAATAGACAAAATGGATATTTAGCTAAATTTGTTCTTGGACCATTGTTCAGTCAAGATACTGAATTCATTTGGGGTTATTATGCTGACCTTTGATTGAGCTGTGTTTCAGAAACTCACAATATATTTCAGAAATTCACCAGCAAGTCACTTGAACTTAAAAGTAACTTGTCAAACATGAATTTTAAACTTCAGCTACACCTGGGGAAGAGTTCGAGACAGAGACATTTGATATTTAAGTATGACAAGACAAAACTTTTCTAGAAGTGTAGAAAGTGTGGTACTAATCCAAGTCAAGTTAAAATGCTGAATCACATGTACACAAGCATGACTATAGTTCCCCTGAGAATAAAACTCAAAGAACTATTTCTTATTCCTATTTGTGCAAAGCAGAGTATTCCAATTAATTTCCGAGGAGCCAGGATTCACTGTCAAAAGGAACCAGAGATTTCCAGTCTGGGGACATACAATATTCTGTCATATTCACAAAGAGATTTTGTTTTAAATCTGCAGATATGTAGCCCATAATTGTTAAATTTATCTAGGGCAAGGAATTAGTAGACGGATGCAGATGATGGGAATTGTTCAGCATTTGCTTTTTGAAGGACTGCTTTAGGGAAATTAATCACAATAATTTATCATTTTTGTACTGCAGGATGTTTCATTTCATAGTAAGCATAATACAGTATAACTCAGGTGCTACCCTCTCAAATTCTACTGCAATTTTTAGAATGTGTCCTTTTCAACCTGAAGGCATAACAAAATGAAATTGGAAGAGGAGAAGGGTTCATATCTAGAAAGACACAAGAGATTTGAAATGTTAACAGAAAAAATTAACAAATTAATGTTAATTTCTCAAATCTCAATGAAAAGGAAACCTATTCATATTCAAAGGTATCATTATTTAATTTTAACATAAGCTGCCTTCTTTTCCCAGATCAAGACCATATTGTTAGAAACTGGCAGAATTAGTAACAACTAACCATTCATAGTCAGGGATAGATTCTTCACTTTTAACAGAAATGTACTGACTTGAAGAACTTGGAAAAAGATGTAAAAGGAAGTATGGTAAAGATCATTGCTAGAGCAAAGATGATGGGTGAAATCCCTCCTGCACTCACATAAAAGGCAAGAATCGCACATTTTCCGCAAACAGGTTAAATATAAATCTCCAGTTTTGTCCTATCCAGAAGATATGAAATCAGATGAACACTTCCACCTATTAGTATAGTCTTGATTTACCTGAAAGAGTTCTGTTGATCTGTCCAAACTAAAACTTGCAAGTTTAATTTTGCAAAATTAATGGCATTAAAAGGAGATGTCCTTTGATAATAGCTGTAAAATGAATAGGGCTTAATGAAATTCTAGTCAGTGTCTTTACTGACCAAGTATATCTAGGAACAAGTTTTTATAAACTGAATAACAACAAATAGGGAGATTATAAATCTAATTTTAAAAAGAGATAAAACAAATATTAGTACTTTTTTTAATAGCTTTGCTTCATTTCAGGTGTTACAGCATCCCAGCCAAGACTCCACTCAAATTCAAATATTGTATCTATTTATTCATTCTACTCCAGGAAAAATAACATAATTGCACCATTGTAATAAGCTACATGAATAAAGATGGGAACCAAGCTATAATTAGTAACCAGCAAATGCTTTCTAAATTTATCCTATAGCAACATATACATTTGAAGTAATGATATGCTAATGAAACCTATTTAGAAGCCACCATATCCTCATGAATAACCCTTACTTATGCATCTTAAAAGCAGTAAGAGAAACTGCTAGAGGGTAAGCACCCTAAATCTCTGTCACCCGCAGGAGTGGCAGCAACATCTGTGGATATCCAAAGATTAGAAGGGGTTAGAAATAATCAGCACTTTGCAATCCTGGCATCTGCACTGTTCAACTTCTCAGGCTTTTTGTTAGTACCTTGATTTTATATCAGTGTCTGTCTGCATGCCTGCCTGCCTGCCTTCCTCTCAGCCATTACAGTTTGTGGATGAGGTAGAAACGGTATTGTATCTTCCTGATTTCTGGCGTTTGAGGAAAAGTATCATCAGTCAGAGGAACCGCTTGTGAAAAATACTGTTATTACCTCATAAGTTTAAATAAGCATCTGCTTCCTCCCTTTTTTATGCAGTTTACAAAATCCTTGCCTCTCATCTTTGCTGAGCAAAATCAGATGAACTTTGATTTGTAGTGCAGTTCACAGGTGGTTTTGCCTAGATTGCACTGACCACCCTTGCAAAGCTCTACAATTTTAAGAGAATAAAGGAAGTTTTATGTTATGAAGCCAATGTGAATAATTTGCATCTTTCTCATATATCGCCTTCAGTGCACATCCAACATAAAACTAGAGCCAGGTAGCAAAATAAGTTAGCAGATTTCAACAAATATTTTAACAAAATTCAGACTAATTGTGTTTTTCACTAGTTGTGCATGGAAGTTATCACCCGCTGTGCTTTAAAACTGTTAACAAAACCAGTTTTTGTGTGCTCACATGAGACAACAGAAGGCCTGCAATGAGAAGACTGAACTGCCATGTGCAATGTGCTGAACTTTAAATGTCCACCTTCTATTTTTCTTATTAATATAGAATCCTACCAGAATAACTAATGACATTTTTGTATTTTTGCAAGTTGCTAAATATTCATGCTATAATGACTGGAAAGAAGAATGCTTTCTGGCAACCCAAGATAACTGAGGATGAAATCAGAGGAATAGAGTGGGGAGACAGAATAAGAAATAATAAAAAACAAACAAGCAAACAAACAAAACCACAAAAACAAAAAAAAAAACAACAACCCAAAACCCCCCAAAAAACCCACAAGCCCCAAGGCTTTAATTTGAAAGTATTTTGCTAGACAAAATCCTCTGAACATTTTTATCAACATAAAATTATACTGGTTCAGTGAACATCTGTATCAGGCAGAACACAAAGACCAGCCATAGCCACCATAATGCTATTTTGATGAACATGCAATTAAATTAGAAACCCCTCACTGTACTGCTTTGTCTTTTTCTATGCGTTCATATATCTTACTTGGTGGTGGTTGTTTGATTTGTTTTGTTTTGTTTTTTTTTTTCTTTGCTCTGTAGATGTTATCACAGGAAGTTCTCTAGTGTACTAAGAGCCAGAACAGACTGGACACCCTAACAGGCAATAGGTTATAAGACCCATAAAATAATTGGAAGAGTAAAAAACTGCTCTGTCACTGACACGCCCTGGTGATTTCACTTTCCATCCCTCTCTGAGCCTCCTTCTTCATCATGCAATGTCAGCAATACAAACTGTACCTTGGTTTTGATAAGCAAGCAGTCAGGCCCTCAAACACTAAACTGCTAATCAAAACAACGAGTAGATAGTAGGGAGATGGAAATAGTTCAATATAACCTTTACAGTTCTGCAACCCTGTGTCAACTTTGTTTGGGCATTGGTTCAAAAAGATCTATACATCTCATATTCATCCCTTTCTCCATCCCTTTCCTGGGCCCCCTCACTTCTCTCCCCCTTCTTTTTCCACTCCTTCTGCTCAAGCAGCTAAAATTCATGACAGGGAATACACTGGCCTCATATCATAAAATACCTTCCCATTCTGGTAGACATTCTGCTTTAAACCTAAAACTTCGCTGCAGGTGCTTAATGCAAGGTGTTTGCACAGGGGAAGAGCCTGGCTGAAGAAGAGCTAGGATGGAACAACAGAAGTTTTATTGTACAACGCTACTCACCCTAAGCTGACCTTGAATATTTCCAAGTCTGGCAATTTGTGTCAGACTGCACTCACTTTGGCAAGGTAATTGGAACACAGCTATATCTTATGAAACATTTAGAGTTTTAGCTAGGTAACTTTAGCTAAAAGGGCATTTGAAGTTGCCCTTTATCAGTTGATACTATTGTGTTATCTAATTTAGTATGTGTTTGTGGAAGAAATGGTTTTAAACATGTTTGATTCACTTTAAATGAACTTTACTGATAGATAACTTTATTTTGCAGAAATTGCTCCATTGCTTTGGTATTAACAAGGTAAAATCAGACACCAGAACACTGACTAAGTTCCTGGTAAAATAGTGTACTTAATAAAAAGATAAGAGGAAGAAAATACATTCCTGCTAGTGCAAAGGGTGAGGATCTGCTTACCAGCACAGTCACCACACGCAGAACCACTCCTCGCATATTATTCTCCAACTTTCTGTCTGTTAGTGACCCATTCAGACCAGTGATGGGATTCCAACAGCCAAGCTGAAAGAAAACAGAAATCATTCTGTCATTGCCCATAAAAGTTTACCAGTCATTCCTTTTACGTGGCTTTAAGAAGGAATGTATGAAATAAACAGAACACCTTCTGGAATCAAAGGGAGGGAAAGTCAGGCTTGTGCAGGTTCATCTTTAAATTGCAAATTAAGCAATTAGGGATATCAGTTTGTGCTTTTTTAAATACCAATGTGCAGCAGATGACAGCATCCACGGTTTCGGGGCATATGTATTGCATTAGAAAAGCTCAGGGAGGACTTCTATATTAATGAAAAACATTTAAAAAGTAGTATGGCTTTACCAATACTTCCACCTTTCACTACTACACTAATTGGAGAAATAATAGAGACCATAATTTTAGCACACTGTCTCCTTAGTCTATGTTTCCTAGCAGAACTCTGTTGAAAGGAATTACACTAGTTTTAATTAAATCTTATACTACTCATTGATAATGAAACAGCAGTGATTTCTAGGCAGGTTAAAAATCACATTTTAAGTTGATTGAGGAAAAGACCATTGGAAAGGCACATAACAGTATTGAGAAAGGACTGCAACAGATAATGCAGAAGAAGGAGTTCAGCTGTGGGATGCTTTGCATTGGTGCTACTGTATTTCTTGGACTTCTGTGGACAGAAGCTTTTTCTCAGGGATCTCTCTAGGACTAACTGCCTTTCAATATGAGTTTAGTTGATGCTGACCTGTAATTTAGTTTGTCTGAAAATATAACTTGCCTACATTTTTATATGATGGTAGATGCTTATCTTGGAGAAACAAACAAACCAACCACTTGTCCTTTAGCACCATATACAAACACTACTGATTTCATTTTTTTAATTCATTAGCACATTCATCTGGCCTGCACAATTACCAGTATTAAAACCAAAACTCAACAGAAGGACAATGACTGGACTTTGGAGCAAGGTCTCAATGATGTCATGTAAACTGATTACCCATGTAAACCTGCTATGCAGTCAGAGGTAAGCACCTGTAGGTTCCAGTGCTTGCTCTGAATTACCTCCTGTGTGGTCTGTGCATGAAATCTATGGAGGGATGCTCATCTTCTGACTTGGGCAGCTGACTTAAGCCTTTTAAACCATTTTTAAACCCGTTTAAACCCGTTTTCATGTTCATATTTAAAAGCACAAAAGATTTACCAGGATTAATACCAAGATTAACATGAGCAGGTTACTGCATTGCCCAGAGGCCTTTAGTAAGACTAGTCTTTCAGATAATTCAACCCTATAAGCTGCAAGAAATATAAACTGTAAAACAACTAAAACATTACTGTACTTTAATGCACGATCACTGAAATGGCAGGGTGCCTTAATCAGCTGTAGGGGCCTGTGAAAGAATAGCAGTACCTTTCCTGACCATGACTGAACAAAAATTTACCGAAAGCATTATTGTTCCTTCATGGGAAAGGCATTTGTATACGTGTTTCATAGATCTTTTGAAGTGAGACAAAAACCAAAGAACAAACTCCAAGTACACACATATAACAATTTAAGAACTGGACCATTTGAAATACTTGTTTTCTTCATTACACCCACCAGGCTATCTTAGAGTAACTTCTAAATTATTTCATTTCAATATATTAATATCAATTATTTGAAGATTCCTCCTTAAGAAATGGGTGCCTCAAAAAGGAAAAAAACCAAACCTTTCTGTGATGATAAAGGTTAAGTTTGATGATCTATGATTCTATGTTTCCCAATAGAAGATGACCTTAAACCCATATTATAATTTCTCTCTGACATTTTCAGAAGTGCTCAGAGCTGTCCTAATTATTGCCACTCTGAAGGTAAGGTTATACTATTTTTCGGGAATGAGCAAGGGTAATGCTGAGCTGAGTTTTAATCTCAAGTAATAAGGATGTACTGGATTCAGAACTGCAGCAGAAATCACTGGAAGTAGCAATAGGATACAAGGAGGAACTAAAGTATAAGGCATCATATTCATCTCTTGCAATTACTCATCTTTCCAATAGCTATTTCTAAATAAAACATAAACATTCACTGCTTGGTTTCCTCATTTCATGTCCCCATCTGATCACAAAGAGCCACATCAGTTTACAGTAGCCATATCTGTTTCTTCTATACCTCCACAGTATGTCTAGATGTTCACAGCAGTATGGATAGACTGCTGACATATTCCATGTCCTCAACACTCCTGTGGGCAAAGCCCTCCACACTCTGAGCTGAACAACAAAATTGCTGAAGCTTGTTACCTGTAATGATGAGGTGAAATATAGTGCATGTATTTGAAGCGTGTGCACTTTATCACTGATTGTGATAAACCACTGCCATCCAATAAAGGAAATCACTTGATAGTCTACGTTTTCTGTACTAAAAATATTGAAAACAGCACTAAGTTCAGAACAAAGTGCATTAAATTTACTCAGTGACTGTCATTCTTAGTCACAGAAAGAAACTAATTAGAACTTTGATCCAATTAGCATATCCAAATGTGTTGGAAGCATGATTACCACAGAAAAAGTACGGCTTTTGCCAAATTTAAAACCCTAGAAAGTTACTGAAAAGCCTTTGTATCCTTTGGAGGTTAAAGCCCATTTCTAATTATGTACATTAATATGCACATATTTGTATAACTAACTTTTTAGCCCAACACATTATATCTTTTTAAGGAAAAAAGAAACAAACCCAACATAACTGATTCCTGGAAATTTAGCATAGCACCAATTTTCCTTTAAAAAGGCACATTTTATTTTCAATTATTGTTCATTTAATTTTCAATTCAATTGTTCCTTTATACGGCACAGCCATGGCAAAGACAAATGTGCAGTGCCTTGCCAATAAAGTTGACATTGATTTTGAGTGGAGCTGCTTACTATTATGAGGTGAAAACAAATCAACATTTATTGATGACAATTTAAGCTTGTCATTGCAGCAAGAAGCAAATGTAACTATTGCTGAAACAGCAAGATGGGGGTGATATGAAGCTACCTGGAGCTCTACCTCTCACTTAAACCAGTTCTACAAAACACTGGCTACTTCTGGATTTACTTCCTTTTTCTTTTGTTCCCTCTCTGATAGTTGAAATGAGAGAATAGATCAGGCAATGACAGAATCTCACATTAATTCTGCTAGATTTGTGTAGAACAATACAGGTGACGGGAACTCTACTGAGCCTAATACTTGCCATCTTCATACCACATGAATTTTGTCAGTGATAATGCTTTTTACTTCCATTTCAACTTCTTTTATTTATTCTGATGACAGCATTCACTCTGCTACATTCAGATATAAAACTATGAAGGTGGAAAAGTTGTCAATGTTCTGCGTCCTTGGATACCCCATT
Source organism: Lathamus discolor (assembly GCF_037157495.1). Taxonomy (NCBI): domain Eukaryota; kingdom Metazoa; phylum Chordata; class Aves; order Psittaciformes; family Psittacidae; genus Lathamus; species Lathamus discolor. The sequence continues at coordinate 115,756,060 of NC_088884.1, forward strand.
TACATCTTTTTCTGATCATCTCACCTCCCAGCTTGTTATCCTTTCCACCATCATTATTAGAACAGGGTTTGCTTGTTTTGCTGGCAGAGCCAAAAACCGGCCTCCTGTCTTCATTAGAAATTTTTGCCTATATGAACTATGCATTATGGAAGGTCTGCAATTTGTATACCCATATTAAAATAGGCAAAATCTGTTTTATGTATATCTGCAATTTCCAGACATTGATTTATAAGGAACTTAGAACAGCAAAATCTATAATGCCTGTACGACAGAGCTTACAGTCAGATTTTCTCCCCTACCATGAAACCAGTGAACTCTGCTGAGTATGTGACAGCTTTCGCCTCTTTTCTAGCAGAATGTATTTGCAGATTAAAACTGTCAATTGATCAGTAAAAATACATTGGCTTGGTGTGATCACAGTTGAGAACAATCACAGTAAATAAGTAAAACAAGAATACTGATAATGAATGCATTACTTAAGTGCTTCTAACTAGAGAATGTTACTTCAATTAACATAGAAAAGGTACAGGAAGCGGTTCATCCAGCACTGCAACGCAACAACCTCTGAACTCAAACTGCATCACAGCAACACTACAAAACAGTCAAGAGACATTTTAGGGAAGCTGAAAAGGAAATCTGAAAGAAAAAACACCATTATATCTGCAACTGGAATAGATCAGGACACCAGGATCACTATCACTCATCTTAGTTCTATTGCACAAAGCCTGACCAAACATTTTGAGTGGAAATGCCCACCAAAGTTCACTGTTGAGGAACTGCTCCATTAGCAGTTCGTAAGAGAGTCACAGAAATACCAGACTCCTCCCCTGTAGTACCCATATCTTCTTCAGAAACTCCCTTCTCAATTTTCACCCAGGTCCAACCTGCTTTAGGAACTGACTTTTTCCAAGATATATCTTCACCAGAAGAAACGCATTAATAATGCCCTTTTCCATTCCAAAGCTTAATAAATTCACACAACTGGAAAAGACACCATGAAGCTGTCATGAAACATCACTCAGGAGATTCTAACTCCCAGGTGTGCTGTGAAGACTCAAAATGGGATAAACAACAAAAAATAATGAAGAAAAAGGCTTTGGTTTTTTGTTTATGTGTCGATTAAGCACTTACAAAATTTGGTAGGACGACAGTTTAGGCAAAATTCAAGCAGGACATCACAGAAATAGCTTTGCACAGAGTATTCCTGGTGCCTCTTGTCAGTTATTGTCCAACAATATGCCCAACAGTGACTGGGAAATCAGAGACTAATCCTACGGATTAATCTCAGAGAAGGAACGCCAGAAAAGGTATGTTTGGTTCTCATTCTGACACCGTCACATAAAATTTAGTCAATCGCTCTGTCATCTGGTTAGAGTCCTTTCAGTTGAGCTCCTGAACCATCACTCAATAGTTGGTCAAATGACCTTTCAAAAATACCAACAGACAGGGGTTAATTGAGGGCCTTTGTACTCCTGGGCTTGGTTAAAGAAACAAAGATCAGTTATGCTTTTCACAGTAGCTTCCTAAGACGACTGGTTATGAGGAAAGATTTCTGTGCTTAACTTCTCCCTTCACTGAAGCCTAGGTAATAGTCAGCAAGTAATAAGTTGTTAAAATCAATAGAAAATACTGTGTTCAACAAATTGGATAACGTATAGCAGCACTTGTTTCTCCTACATCCTGTGTTGAAACCTATAGAGTTCTATGCATTCAGTTAATTATTTTGTACAGTATGTTTTATTGCTTTAATTTGTCTCTGGACTAGAAGCAATGACCTGTTCCTGGACTCAATCTGTTGTTTTCAAGTTATGTTTCCAGAACGTGAATACCGAAGTGTAGGTTTATATCCTGTGACGTAAGGATTATAATTGCAGCAGTCAAGGTGGTCTGTTTGTTTTAGTAACTGATAATAGACACAAATGCAAGTGACCTAAGTGAGAATTTCTTTCCTAAAAGCCAAAGCACATGGCAGAATAATGCTGCACACAGTTACTAAAGTGTTTTGCTTTGGAGACTGCCCAAATTTCCTTTTCTTACTGAATTGAAATAAAGAAGCTAATGGAAAGTTACCTGCTGGTAACCTGCTGTTTGTTTGCCTACCAGCTTTTGACTCAACGTTTTCTCATGGACTCATGCACCCAGATTGGTGCCAGAAGCTATAATTGGATGTTTTAGACCACTGACGAATGTTAAATGTACAGGGAAAAAAGCGCAGACTGCATAGCTGTTCTCACACTGTGTGCTCTGCTCATGAAGCTCATGCTTAGAAGCTTCCAGACAAACTCTAATGGCATGATTTCTGGAAAATATAGTAAATCATCACATCTCAAAGATAATGAGCCATCTACCCAAGGCAGTGGTGTCATTCTAATGGTCCCTCACTTTTTCCCCTCTTCATCTCTGGATACGTACTCTATTACTACTTTCCATTTCATTCGAAATTTGGTGGTTTTAATCTATTATTTCCCACTCTTAAGTGTCTTCTCTTTTATCATTAGAAAACACCCTTTTTTCCTTCTTTAGTCCTCTCTGTGAACTCAGTACTCCCTGCAGTTCCCTAACCTATAGTTATCCTGCTCTTTCCTATACTGCAATGCCTTTTGCCATTTCTCTGTGTAATTTCAGCACACTTTCTTTCCTTTTAGATTTTCTTCCCCTTGATCTTCCCCCTGTTTCCCATTCCTTTTTCCTGTCTTACCTTTTTTTGTTTTGTTTAGTTTGTGTTGGTAAAGGGACCTTACCTTTCACTTCATCCAGCTTTGACTCATCTTTCAAATCACTTTGGGTCCTTTCTCTTTAGCCCTTGGATCTCCTTTTCTCTCAGGCAGTCCTCTTAGGAAACTTACACTCAACTCCTCTGTCTCTAGTTATGAGGGAGATGGGACTTAACAAAATGCATTATTATATAGCCCTGCTTCTCTTGCTTTCATCTTTCATAATTCTTTTTCACTCCCATCCCCTGAAATCCTTATAAAATTCCAAAGACCCAGACAAGGATAATAATGAGCCAGATAACGATCTCTTTCCCACTGACTCCGTATTTCAATTAATGTCAAATACTCCGAAAATCCTGTTCTTTGACCCAATGCAGACATCACACCTTTGCCATTCAGTCACTTCAGTATGGATTGCTGTGCAGGAAAAGCTTCACTGGAAATCCCAGTGGTTCTTGGGATTGCGCAGCAGCAAGCTTTCACAGGGAAAGTATTCATCCTTCTTCATTTGTGTTGTACCACAACCACAGAGCACAGAGAAAACACATGCATGCAGGCTACTGGCACCTGCTGGCATTGCTGGAATGCCAAAATGACCTTTGTGAGAAGGCGGCTTTTGTTCTTTTGCTGATATTTGAGGAAAAAGTGCAACAGCTGACAACAGCATCTTATTAGTGGCTGGGGATTCTGGTCAACATCTATAGAGATGCCAGTAACCACTTGAGATGAGAAACATACTTGCTTTTCAGAATTAATTAACTGATTAGACTTGGCTATATCTTACCCAGAATACATTGTCAATGACAGGAAGTTGGGAAGAGAAAAAAAAGCTTCATTGAAGACAGATATTAGTCATTAAGTCTAACATCTACTTTTATGATTTTTTTTAACAGCATATTTTACTTTCTAGAGTCCACATCATCACCTTGTTATAGTTAATAAGGTGATATAAGTAAGTTAACTTAAAATGACACAGACTCTTCCTCCTCCAAAAAAAAAAAAAAAAGAGAAAGCAATAATCTTTCCCCAAAGCACATGTTCACCCTCTTTCTTTTCTTTTTAGGAGGTGATCCCTCCTTTAGACCATCAGAGTTCTTTATACTGCCAGGGTAAATCTCACGAATATCACTTTCATTTTACACTAAAAGCTTGCTCACTGATGTCTGAATTATTTCATGGAAACTGAAAATACAAAGTTCAGGTTTGTGTGCAGTTTACATACAGTCCCTTTGATTTTTAATTGCTAATTTGTCTCCTTTCTCATTAAGCATACTAAATGTCTAAAACAATGTCTTTTATCTCAATTATGTAAGGTCTAAAAAAAAAAAAAGAATTTAAAGATCAGGGTTTATAACTGAACTTGGCCCTTTTCTTGCTGGGACACTACTGCGTATCTATGAAATCAAAGAGAAAAAATATTCAAAGTTTACTTTGAATACTCCAGTCCCTATTAGATCACAACATATGAGATTTTTGTATCATAGTAAAACCTTCAATTGATTCTGATCAGAGACGAACAATGAAAAATGTTGTTTTCCATTGGGTTGAGTGAAGCTCCTTCTCTACAGGTAGCAACAAAACATGCATCGCACATTTCAGCTTTTCATCAGTTCCCTGGGAGTATACAAACATCCTTCAACAGACTTCCAGCTTTTGCTTCAGCTTAGTAAGGTGCTTTTGGGGGATTCGATTTTTCAGAAAGGTTCTGACAAAGTGGAATATCCACCAAAACCGTTTGTGCTGCTGCAGGGCTAAAAAACTCTGGGGGCAGCGTTGCAGAAATAAATCAAAATTGTCGTAGTATAGAACAAACCCAGCACCATTTCACTCAGAGAGAAGTGGGTTTATGGAGCAGAATTCTGAACAAACCCAGTACAATAAACCACATAAGTGAATCCTTCAAAGTAGAGTAAATTGTCTTATGCTGAACACCCTGCTTCTGCAGCTGACCACTACCAGTGCTGAGCTACTTGGGTACCCCCACGCTGCACTGCACTCAGCTCTGTAAGCAGGCATGCCAAGGAGCATCTTGGCTTTTTTTCTGCAATGAAAACTTCCCCTTGAATATAACCACAGAATTAGCAGTCCAGGAGTAAGTTCTGGAAGCACAATGTTATGAAGTACATTTTTTCAGATACAACATATGGGAATCTCCTTTTTTTTTTTTTTTTTGGCAGGCTAAAGGATTTTAAATGAAGCAATACTCCACCACTACATAACTCAAAAGCAGATGTATTTATTTATTTAGCTACTTAATGTGCTTTGAGCAATACTGTTGCTGCTGTTTTTCTTATGCATGAAAAACAACAGTTGCATTCACAGCATCTGGGTAAAGGTTGTGAAAAGTTCCCAGGATCTACATACCATGGAAATACATGTTCTGAAAGCCTTTTGAAAGAGGACACCCTCATTTTTAAATATATACTTACACTTAGCATATTTGGCATTGCTACATAATCTTAACTTCAGTGTGAAACACAGAAGAAGAAACAGACAGAAAAACACATTCCTGCCTTACTCAAGGCACTGATGTACTGGCATGAAAACACTCCTTCCAAATCCTAGATACAAAGTCAAAGAGAGGCATGAGTGATAAGATAGTATTTTTATCCCAAAGAATGTGGGTGCCTGTCTTCTCAGATATATTCACCCTCTCATCACCAACATGAGAAGCAAAGAAATTAGTATGCAGGTAGTGCAAGAATATGCACCACAGCTCAGTACAGACGATATACCTGTCTTGAAGCATATTTGTACCTGTCTAGAAGCTACACAACATCAAAGTAGCTTACACTCTCTGTTGTTCAGCACAGGCGAATTTGCCAGCTCCTTCTTAAATATGTTACAAAGGAAGAAAGATCTGACGAGAGCATCTTCTACTCATACGTGCTAGTGCAACATGGTTCCCAGGCAGAGGGGCTATAAAACACCTGCTCACAAAGCATCACCACCACCACCACCATCTTAACCCCCACCCCAAAATAATGCTGATGGAGCATGAGAAATTCACATGAAAGGCCAATTTAACTAATTTCCTTTTTATATATTCATATCTGAAGAGACTCCTGCAAGTGCCTAAAGAATGGGGACCTTTGGCAAATGGAATACATTATTACTTGAATATTGCTTTCAAGTTTCTCACTACAAAGAAGCTAACGTGACAACACAGCGAGTGCAGCGTTAGATAATAAACTGCGTTCTGTTGATTCTCCAGGTTCCCGTAATGCTTAAATGGGAAATACAGAGATTGAAACAATCTTTGCTTACACATGGATCAATACTCCATTCCTAAAATCCAGGATTTATTGTCAGTGTTGGCAGAAAATAAAAGAGGCTTGCTAAGCTTGGTATGTCACAGGCTTACTATCTTGATACTGCCTAGTAAACCAAAGCAGCATTTTGTCACTGATATGTTAGAAAACATTATTTCAGTAGAACCCATATGGTGTACATACATCACAGGGTGTATGGCTAGTGTGTCACCAGTTTTCAGTGTATTATGGACCAGATACTGCAAGTGATTTACTGGATCACATATTTTTGAGTTTGATAAAGGAAATAAAGTTGTGGGGTGTTTTTTCCACTTCCTCAGCATAGAGCAGCTTTCTTAGGCATAAGAACTGACAGCGAAGAAATAAAAAAATTTAGAACAGCAGTGACCAAGCAGAGTGTCAGTACCAAGCAATAGCTGAGAAGGAGTAACAACTTCTTCTGAAGGCTGTTTTTGGACCATGAAGCTTGTGGCAACAGAGAACAGAAAGGTCAAGAGTGAATCTGAAGAGATGGTTGTGACCAATACCATGGATTACAACAAGGGAACTTCTTCCCACTAAATGCAACTGTAATGAGAACAAGTGTATTCACCTAGAGTCCTAAAGGTCAGCACAGGGGCCAGGAGCACCAAGCACTGGGAAATCTCTGAAGAACTAGATCATGATCTGTTTCATGCCAGGGGTCCCTCACTCCACAGGGTCCAGGTCCTTCTTTCCATAGGATCCAGATAATCCTTTCAAAGATTTTTGCTTCCAGATGATCTAGCCTTAGGTCCAAAGCACAGGCTTTTTTAGCATCAATGAACTGTCACTGAAATTATTTCTGCGCTAGAGGTCCTGACAGAACTACTATGTTGATAACCAAATGTTATACTGATAATGATCAAAAGCAATTTCCTCTCTACCTACTAGCACTATAAACTCACCTTCAGTACAGACAACACATACATTCAGCTTCTTTTTTTTTTTTTTTCTGTATAGCACAGGACCTCGGCTACATCAGACCTGTGCTTCTACGGCCTTCTGATGATGCCCCCACTGACGCTTTAGAGGTGTCATCATCTGATCACCAGGAAAAGTGTAATTCTGATTGCGCAGTGTCTTTTGCTGGGGGTGATGCTGTATAGCAGTCACAGCTGAGAGCCAGACTGTACAAAACCTGTTTAAAATGTTTATGTTACACTTGGGTGCATTACACAACATACATGGTTTAAGGCAAGTTTGAAATCCACTGTATTTACTACTCATCAGTGCTCAACAGAAGAGTATCTAAAACCCAGCAGGATCTGTTAGCTAGTTCAATGGAGCCACATACAGGAGTGGGTGACTTTGTATTAGAGAAACAGAGGCATGAGTGAGCATAAATTTCATATGCTGAAATAAAGGTGGGGAAAAAAGGTTGCTTATTAAAGACTGACTCAGCTAAGTAGTATAAGATTTTGTAAAGAAGTGGAACATTTCTATATGCCTATTATTTACTAATGAAAATTTTAAAAAGCACCACAATAAAATAACATTACAGAGGCAGGCTATGACTCTTTGCGATGAATAACCTTCCAGTATCTCCAGATCTGCACTAAGCAAACCCTGAGGTGCTTGCAACAAAAGCAACTTTAATATGGTGAGTATCTAAAACCCAACAGCCAGGAGAAAAAGTCACCACAGGATCCTTTTTTGTGCTTTAAATATAATCCACAAACACTGAAACATTTGTTTTCTTACTTTTCCATATCTGGGAGGACTTACTCATTGCCATTTAGTATTTAAGCACATGAATGTTACTGGTTTCTCTGGGAATTAGCTGTCTATGACAATTTACAGTTGGACTGGATGCTCATGAAGTTCTTTTCCTAAATAAATGCTCCTATGATTCTAAAAATCTACAACTAGACAAAAAGTTTCTGAGGAAAAGTGCTACTAAAACCCCACATATCTGTCCTGCTTTACCATCAATTGGACAAAACTGGAGGCTAAAGAATTCTGGGAATGAAAAAGCTGAGTTTTGCCTACCAAGACAAAATATTTTTAGTAGATTGCTTTGGAGAGCAGAATGGCTGACAGTGGGAGATGTTCTACAAACTCATTGCTCCATACAGTGCATCTATTTGCTCTTACTATGGTAAATAAGCTTATGAGAACATCATAAACATTTAAATGGCAAATGATATGTAGTAGAATACCTGAAGGCTGAAATAAAGAATTCTTGTGGAAAATAGTAAAACATTAGTTTAAAAGATGAATTGACAATTCTAATAAGCCCTTTCTAGAACAGCTGAATCAGTAAAACACATTTTTATTACAAATGAAAATCACTGTTTTATTAACACTGGAGTTTGCCACAAAAGTCAATTAGCAATATATCTCAGTAACTAAAACTACAGAAACACATTATAAACGTGCATAGTCCTACACCTTGGTTGGAGCAATCCCAGGCACAGCTACAGGTTGGGCAGAGAAGAGATTCAGAGCAGCCCTGAAGAGAAGGACTTGGGGGTGTTGGCAGATGAGAAAATGAGCATAAGCCGGCTTCAGTGTGCACTCGCAGCCCAGAAAGCCAACCATATCCTGGGCTGCATCAAAAGGAGCGTGACCAGCAGGTTGAAGGAGGTGATCCTGCCCCTCTGCTCTTGTGAGACCTCACCTGGAGTATTGTGTGCAGTTCTGGTGTCCTCAACATTAAAAAGACATGGAACTGCTGGAACAAGTCCAGAGGAGGGCCACGAGGATGATCAGGGGACTGGAGAACCTCCCATATGAAGACAGGCTGAGAAAGTTGGGGCTGTTCAGCCTGGAGAAGTCTGCATGGAGACCTCATAGCAGCCTTCCAGTATCTGAAGGGGGCCTATAAGGATGCTGGGGAGGGACTCTTCATTAGGGACCATAGTGATAGGACAAGGGGTAACAGGTTCAAACTTACACAGGGGAAGTTTAGATTGGATGTAAGGAAGAAGTTCTTTACTGTTAGGGTGGCAAAGCACTGGAATGTGTTGGAAGCTGTGAATACTCCATCCCTGGCAGTATTCAAGTCCAGGTTGGACAGAGCCTTGAGTGACATAGTTCAGTGTGAGGTGTCCCTGCCCATGGCAGAGCGGTTGGAACTAGATGATCTTAAGGTCCTTTCCAACCCTAACTATGGTTCTATGGTTCTATGATTCTGTAAATCTGTCTTGCAAATGATGGGAATTATATTTACTAGTGCACTATATTCCCACAATAGATCCTGTTTAGCAGACACAATGCTGAGATTGTGTAAAGAAACAAAGAACCTTAAACTACTGAGATTTTTCTTAGTTTAATATTGCAAAAATCCTTCTAAGAATTTATTGGAGCATATATGGCTATAATTATTTAACCAGATAAGAAGTTATACTATGCTCATCACTACAGTGTTTATAGGATTTAATAAGGAATAATATGAATTTTAAAATCATCTTTGCATTTAAAAAGGTCTACAACTTTTAAGAAGGGAAAAATATGTAAAGATTATATTAACAAATCAGTTATATTAAAGATTATATTAACAAATCAAATTGGGCTGAAATAACCTTCACACATTACAGCTATTGTGCTTGCCCTGATTTCTTGCACTGCTTCCCATTTTGAATAGCATCCACTTGGTATGACTGTAAACAATCTGAGGTAGGAACTACATTACTGCACGCATTAGTAACTGTCCTGGGTTCAGTAGTAGCAGTCAGTTTTTCTCCTTCTCAGTAGCTGGTGCAGCTCTGTGTTTTGACTTCCAGCCTGGGAACAGAGCTGATAACACCGATGTTTTTAGTTGTTGCTAAGTAATGTTTATTCTGGCTAAGTACTTTGTGAGTCTCATGCTCTGCCAGGGATGAGGGGAGGCCGGAAGGAAGCAGAGACAGGACACCTGACCCAAGCTAGCCAAAGAGGTATTCCATATCACAGTATGTCATGCCCAGGGAGGTAACTGGGACATACCCAGCAGGGTACGGGCTCTCTTTGGGGGGTTGAACTTGTGCGGCGGTATTGTATTCTCTTCTCTTGTTATTTTCTCTTATCATTATTATCATTGGTGGTAGCAGTAGTGGTTTGTGTTATACATATGTTACTGGGCTGTTTTTATCTCAACCTGTGGGAGTTACATTCTCTCCATTCTCCTCCCCATCCCTCTGGGAGTGGGGAGAAGGTGGGGGGAAGGAAAGAAAGAGGAAGAAGGGGGGGGGGGGGGGGGGGGGAAGTGAGTGAACGAGCTGTGTGGCTCAGTTTAAACCACGACAGTTACTTATGTCATGGAGCTTTTTATGGTAATCATAATTATCATCAAAGTTACAGCCAAAATCAAGTATTTTGTCCCCATTTCCCCACAGGTTTCAGCTCTACCTTGTTTATGGTGAATGCCTGATAGTGACCAGGCTGTTCCTTCTGTATAACCAATTATGGAGGGGTTGGAAATGTCTATGAAATATCTTTCTGTATGATCTACCCATGAATATGCCAGAATGCCAACCTTTATGTTATGCTGATGAAAGTAAGTATGTTAATCTCCTTCCCAAGAGAAAAGAGAAATTTCTTCAGTTGGAAAGGTGACTTAAAATTAATAATATCCCTCCAGCTGTTAGACACAGCCCAGGAACAGAATCTTGGACTCCTGTTTCTCAACAGCTTGTGGGTACCACAGTATTATCTTCCAATGCAGATTTTAAGCTTTTCAATGGGGACACTAATTATCTTCCAATCAGTACAACCTAAGGTTAACAGCCACACTAGAGAAGGTGTAAATATCTCCAGGGCTAAGAGTGGTTGCTTGAAAGAGCACTCTTTCAAGTGTCTAGTGTCAGCACTACTCTCATCTGTGTTCATCTCCATTAAAGTCATGACAGAGAACTTTATTGGTTTACACAAACTTAGAAAGAAGAAATTATTACTATGATTTCAGACTTTAAAACAAACTTCCTCTATTTATTATAGTTTTGTGGTATTTTTCATTTCATAGAATCATATAATCATATCATGGTCTTTTAAAATTTTGCTGTCAGACTAACCTCCATCTGTGCAATCTCTTTAAATCCACTACATCAGGCTGACTAAAAAAAAAAGTCAAAGAGCCTATTACCTGGTGTGGCATCTATCCATTGTTTAAAGCAGAGATGAAGCTATAAGTCTGTCAGCATTAGTTCTGATTTAAACACTTCACTCTAGACACTTTTCATTAACTGTCTTGACATACCTATATATTATTCATTTAACCTGCACTTCATTGCACTCCTAATATGCAATCATGTTTTGCAAATGTGAACCTGAATATAAGGCATTCGAGGCTACAGTCCTGGTTGGTGTAAGCCAAGAGTATTTTAGTAAAAATAAGCCTCATTAGTCTTGCTGAGGATCCAACCCTAGCTCTACACCTGCAAGTGCAACTATATTTCTTCCTAGAATACGTCCTGAATATGTCTCCATTTTTAGTACAACACGTGGGATTTATGCTCAGCTCACTTTTCATTGCATTAAAACACTCATTAAAATGAGAATTTGTACTGTTATAGGAAAGGTAAAATGCCTCTCTGCAAGATGCACTAAAACTAAGTGAATACTTCATCTATTTTTCATACACAAATTTATTCATGGAATAATATCCTCTAATAGCTCCTGTTATGGAGATTACATGCAGTTTCTCCAGAGCATCCAGAAAGCTATGCTTGTTTATTTGGCTGGACAAATTGCACTTACAGAACATCTCTGTCTTGTGACTGGACTATCAGGTTTCTGCCATAAACATCTGCATTTACCAATTTAATTCTTACCACCTTTAGAACCCATGAAAATACAGACCACAGGCTTTCTAATTAAGCATTAACAGTAATTTAGTTTAGCATTACACAGCACATGATAGTCCTACTCTCAATAACTGTCATTCTGAGTTTTTAGCAAATTTTATATCCTTGAACAATCAAAACTAAGTCCTTAGGCAAACAGGCAGTGGTAAGTCCAAACCCCTGGCACCCAAACCAGTCTGTCTAGTTGTTTTGCCTTTTATTTTTTTAAGACAGATTTGAAAACAGAGTACTATTAACAATATATTAAACTGCAATATATCACTAATGTCCTTCTCCCCAGCTAACAGAATTCATAATTATTTCATTTCAGTAGCTAAGAGAATTTCCTTAGTATTTCTTTGCAGTTACTTCTTATTTGCTATTTCCCTGATGAAAGCAAGAAAAAAGCCACCCCACCAAGTCTATTGCTACCTTTAATGCACTGGTATCTTCTATTCCCGTCTCCAGATAGCTATCAGGGTCGTCTCTCTTTTGGAAGAAAAATCTCTAATCAGTCTATATCTGTCGTAATTATCACTATGCTCAGAATAATGATATTGAACAGATAACCTTAACATATACACATTATTTTGAATTATGTAGGCTTCCGTCTCCCTGCTTATATAGAAGTGTCATTGTAGCTGTGCTGCTGTAACTCTGTGAACAAGCTAGGCTTGTAGAGAGAAATAATATCTTTTATTAGACCAAGAGATATAGTCAGGGGAGAGGACAAGCTTTGGGCTTAGAAAACTAATGAAAGTCCTCTGAGACAAAAAAGCTTTCTTGTTTTCTCTCCAACTGTATTATTTGGTCTTATAAAAGATATCACCTTTTCCAACTGTCCCTACAGACAGCTCCCTATAACCTGACTGTCCTTGGTTATAATAGATTACTTATGATGGAGATAGGTCAAAGAGGAGCTGTAGAACAAAATAAAGTAAAACAAAAGGCCAAAAACACAGCTAGGAAAGGTAAAATCATGGCCTAGATAAATAGCAACTCCTTACACAATACAGCCTGCCTGCCAATCCTGAAGATGACCTCTTCAACCTCAACACCAGGATAGGATTACTTGCCAAGATTACCAAACTCTAGACCAAAACACAATGATCAGGTTTTTTGGAGGGAGTGCACAGCTTAGTTGCTTATTGGCTTGCTGTCATCTATCTGCAGGTGAAGTGATGTGCATCTAGGAGATTTAAGGATATGTAGTCACTGAAAGATGATCACTCCCCATGCTCATTCATTGTTTATAACTGGTGGAGGAGTGGGTTACAGAGAAGATGGAGCCAGACTGGCTGGTGGTGGTACACAATGGAAGAACGAAAACAACAGTCACAGGTTGCAGCAAAAGCAACTCTTTGCTGTTAGAGTGACCAAACACTGGGAACAAGGGGCCAAAGGGGTTTTGTTAAAATAAACGGCTTTTGTGTCACTGAAAACCACAATTTTCCCAAGAAAGGAAAATCATTGTAGATGTCATTACTCAAAGGCCATACAGTCACCATGGTTAACAAACCTAAGAATCAGAGAGAGAAGGGAAGGACATGATTCAGGTTTCCAGTCAGACAGCAGGGAGATGGCAGGCATAATTTAGCAGAAAAGTGAAAGACAGCCCTTTCCGTCTGAAGGTGATGCTCACTGGTGATCAAGGCAGGACATCCTGTTCACATGCTTCACACGCAGCTGACATGAAGGAAAGCAAACTTCTGTAAGTAGAGTGAATTAAAATGATGTACTTTTTAAAGCCTGTCCTTCATCCAACCAATTTCTATCTGTATTTTCCATCTAAAAAAATCCTCTTTCCTTATATGACTGATTTTTCAAATTCCAGTTTATCAATCAATCAAGTCTGCTTTTTACAGTAGACAACTGCTCCTTTAGTTATCTGCAAATTTTAACAATGGTGGTTGTGCAGTTTCTTGAAGAAGGTTCATAAAAATATTTAAAAGGAAAATAAGCCATTTTTTCATGCATATAAATAGACCTCAGAACTAACAGCAGCTGTAACACAGAATCACAGCATAAATTGATGTATTACATGATAGGTATAATAGATGGAAGCTTAAGCAGTAATTATTAAGGTCACCCTATGATCTCAGCTATGAAGCATCCTTTTATCATTTGTTTAATACTGGCAATTTGAGCTACATAGGATGATTTTTTATAACAGATGTCAGTTACGGGTAAAATAAACTCTGTCATAACTCTTACACACATATAATTTGAAATACAAGCGTTTGTGGTAAAATAAATTGATCATTTTCTAATTTCTGAGTAATATTCAACCTTGGAAATGTTTTAAATACTTTTCTTTAAGTGGTAAAACAGTAGGTAGTGTTTCACCATAACTTCTACCAAATTCCTCTCCCACTATTTTTCTACTTGTTCTACTTGTTTCACACTTTCTAGATGGAAAAGTTCCAGGTTTTGTCTTTGGTTGACCTTTTTTTTAAACTAGGACAAATTTTTTCCAACTCTGCAGAAGGAAGATAGCAGGAAAAAAAAGTATTCTCAAAATTAAAAAAAAACCCCAACAACTAAAGGTGTTATAACCTACTTTTAATGCTGTTTGTGACAGAAAGTTCAGTTCAGCAAGGAAACAGTCTGTGAAAAGTATGCTTATGCTAGCTAAAGCATTTCTGAGCTAGGCAAATATGTTCACTTTCAAACTGTCCTACAAAGATCATCTTGGAAAAATCTATTTTGGACAAATTTTAAAATCCTGATGATATGCCTTTCTTGACAGAATGGGATAGAAGTCTGAATTTGTAGCTCAGAACACTAGAATTAGGACTTTAAACTTTAGCAGGCTTTTTAGAGATTGTTTTCAATTACACCAGAAAAGGCACTTTTTAAAGTATTAGCACTAGCACTGAAAACCTGAAATTTCTGTGGATTTCATGAAGCTGCTTCTGAGAGATTAGATAATGGCTTCCTACTAATCAGTCATTAAAAACCAAAACAACCAAAACCTACAGCACCCATATAAAATGTAAGGGTTTGTTTTTTTCTGTTTCTTCTTTGATGAAACAGTTCTTTAAGCATCAGGAATGGCTGTTTGCTCTTTAAAGCAAAAAGCTGGCTTTTTCTTTTTGTTTAGTATAGCACAGGGTTCACAAGTAAAATACCTAAGGAAGAATAACTCTCTGAACAGAATAAACCTGTCTTTTCAAAGGTAGGCTTGATTCAGTGATTTGTAATTTATTGAGGCATCAGGATGACTATTTCAGTTCAAACTCTCCCATTTTGAAATCAATCATAGGTGCATATCATAATTTGAACTAGCACCTTAAAAAACACCACCACACTCTTCCTTAAATGTAGCAGAACAAAAGAAAAAGCTCAAGAAATAGTCGTCTTTTCTATCCTTTAGCTAGTACAGAAATCATATTAAAGAAGAATTTTGCAAACAACTAAATCTTTCACTCAAGTCCTAAATCAAAGACCCAAGAAAGTGATGAAAATCTACTGACTTCAGGCATCTCCAGATAACAGTGCTCCAGCTTAGATGCTCAGCCCCATTTTTATTTTGCTATTTTTATGGAATGTGACTGAAAAAGTCACTGTGAGTAAACTGTCTCATGGAATGAACTGCCCCAATTCCTGGTGACTGGTTCATAACTTTAGGTATTGACAATTAATAGAAAAAAAAAAGAATATGATAAAGCCTCAGACCATCACTCAGCATTAGGCTTTTTGACTGAATGCCTGAAACTCTTTATGGGATCATCTATTAGGAAAGGACTCTGCAGTGCAACTACTTAGCAGAGAATTCGTAACTAAAGAGGGAAGACAAGCTATGATAGATGACTTCAAAACATCCCCAAACACCTCCAATTCTGGGCTCTGCCACGGGCATGGCAACAGCACCAGCATTTTTAGCAGCCCACATAGGCTACAAAACTGCATGAAATCAAAATAATATCTTCAAATATTAATTTTGGAGTCATATATTGTTTTTAATCCCTGCATCGATTAGTCCTAGCATTCTGAAACAAAACAGATAGGAAAACCTTTCAGAATACTTAGGAAATAAGTTAACAAGCAAAGAGTGAAATTCTATAGGAAGTAACAGGTGTGCAGTGGGACCACAAAGGGTGGGATTAGCTGGAATACAGAAGAGCTCTCTCCTGAATTTTTCTGTTAACAATTTTGTAAACCCTCTCATTATTACAGCGCAAGACCTGCAGTTCTATAAATCTAGAGTTCAATATCGGGCTTCTGGGATTTGCTTTTGTTCTTATGCCAAGCAGATGCATTTGGTATTCACTTTCTCTGCAACACTGAAGCAGTGCAACAACAGAAAATTACAGAAAGCCAGAAGATGACAGAAAAGATATTGTTGCAGCTGCCAAAATATGTATAATCCGAGTTCATCTGCAAGGGTAAAGAATGCACAGAGGAAAATAAACCCCAAAACCAACTCTTTTGACTCAAAGCCAGGTTGCGCGATATGTAAATTAGGTAGTTCTCAGAGAACTCTTAAAGCTTATTGCTGCCATATCAGGTATCTCCTTAAGGTTTATGGATAACGCAATTTACTATTTTTTCTTTGCCTCATTCCAATGACATAAACTCAGCAAAGCTCATAAGCACAAGGAAACTGTAAATACAAAGCATAAATTGAAAGAGGAGTTAGGATTTTTCCTGTAGTGAGGCTACTGTTACCTTCCTCCAAAATACAGCCAAGATGAATATGAAGCCTCTTTTGTAGCACAGAAGATTCTGCACATGCTATGACTATAGTCCCAAATGGGATATATGAGAGAAACTTAGGGTAATGAAGAGTTTCCCACTGCCCCATATCCAATATCATGTCCAAATGAGTAGAATCAGACATAAAGGTGTATCACTGCAAACAAGGAAAATGCAAAAAAACCCAAAACAAACCCTCAAGGAAAGACACAAAATTAGACAAGGGCCCTGGCCAATCAGTTTTGGATCCAATAAATTCAATGAAAATTCAGTATCTTTCCATGAATCTTCATTATCTCCTTTGATAACAATCTGCCTTTTTATGTCCCATTCAAAATCTTAAAGGGTAGGTTATCACCAATGCCACATTAAAGAATTACTGCTCCCTTTCCACCTCACACTCCAACTTTTGCAACTGTAGGAATACAGTAAACCTCCAAAAATGTATACTGTCAAAGGTAAAATGTTGACAGCTGTAATGAGAAGAATAAATTTCCCTTCATCTGGAATATGCTTTTAAAACCATGTATTTCATAATATAGGAATTACATTTCATAAGAGGGATATAAGTGCTGAATTTCTTCCTTGATGCAGTGTTCATATATAACAGCAGCAATTCAAATAGCCATTGTCAATGCTGGTGAGAACTGTAGTACAATGTAGGCAAAGTTCCAACAATACTTCCATATGGCTTTTATCATTCCAAGTGATAAAACACCATTCAGTAAGAACATGTTGGTAGTGACAAGATTGAAAAGAAAAGAAAAAAGATAGAAAAAAAAATCAGTACTTTTGGAAAATTCTTCTTTTAATGCTTTCCAACACACAAGGACCTCATTGCCAAATATAAACTGAGTGATCCCTACTGACTGTAGCCATTACCAACTATTACATCATCTTGGTCTGCATTCAAGTCATATCTAGGGTTTCCAACAATTTGAGTGGGCATTGAACTTACTCCCTGAGTTCTTATTCTCTAGGTCAGGATAGATTAGCTACTTTACCTTGCTAAGGAGTATAGTTTCATAAATGCCTATCACAATTTAGAAGAAATAAACTTTAATGAATACCAAAGTGATACAAGTACTTGGTTAGGTAACTACAGGCCTAAGATTAAACTGGGACAGCTCAGAATGAGACTCCAGAACCCATTTTTGAACCAAAAGTTTAATGTTCCTTTTTTGAAATTTCCGACACTCCAGCACTCCCTCTGGCACTAAATCAGCCCTGAGCTGATTGCCTAGAGTCTTGAGCACTCCTTTGCTTTGCATATACATTAGCAAATGTTATATTGAGCTCACTACCTTTCAGTACAAACTGTCTCCTATCAAGCTGACTCAAGCAAACATTCAAACAGATTCTATTCACATTTACTGCATACAGCACTCATGACAACACCAAACATACTATTTCATGATATTTTGGTTTCAACCCTGTGGCTCTCAAAACTGCATGGCTTATCATGTGCTGACAGGCAGCTGATGTTACGGAAAACACAAGTCAAATGCCAGATTACTTTCGAGAGGCTGAAAACTGGTAGATAACACAGATAGAATTCCATTAACACAGTATGTGAGCTGGCCTTCAGAATTAATGCAAGAATAGATTTCTCCACTTTGTAAATTCAGTTCCCACTGCTATAAATGAGAACAGCGCATTTAATTTTCTCTGCACTATGTCAAAAATCTGGTATCACAAACATGACTAAGTTAAATGCTTGCTACCGTCAATGCTGATTTATCAAATACACACAAACATATCTGTAATATGAGACTAGCTTAAGTGCTATGTTAAATAATGCAATGATATTTTAAACGGGTAAATCAAACAGGAATTGTGAGAGGAATTTCAGTTCACTGACACAAACTGAAATAGGATGTAAATGTACTTAACTTATGAATTCCTGAGCTATACAAGCTGATGTCTGTTATATCTGTACTTTAAAATAAATGTCATAAATTGCTGTGGAGACCAAGGAGATCTGTGAAAGTTTTCAGAGACAGTTCTAATTTTGGCAAGAAATCAGATACCTCACTTTGCAAGATTATGGTCTATCATCATAAATGAAATCTCAAGGGGTAAGCATTCTCAATAATAACAATCCAATATGAAATATTTCATTTACATACTGAATTACCTGGGATACTTCTATCTGATCATCAAAGATTATTAATCATATCAAGGTGATTAATTTTAATGTGAAACCCAGTAAATCTTCAGAATTTCAGATTTTTAGATGCTTCTACTTTAACACAGTGATATTGACTAAACTCTGTCATACACACCCTAAAAATAATAATATTGATGGAGAAAAATTCAGTGATCAATATATGCAAGACTGAAGAAATTCATAACCCAGCACCAAGTGAGCAGTCATGCAAGATATTTGATACCACAAATATCAAGGAAGTGTAGAATCAAAGAACTGAAACCTAAGTAAAACCAAAGGTGGCTTTACTTCCCCAAAAGAAAATTTCTTCTGTTTTCTTGATATGGACATACTAAATCATTCAAGCAAGACCTCATACTCTATCTTGACTGTATTTTTGAGACACAACTGATTTGTGTGATTAGACTCAACAGTCTTACTTCAAAGCTTGATGTAAAAAGCAAGGAGGATCCACTGGGTTTATTTTTCCCTTTTTGGAGCTTCTTAAAGTGGGTGGAGAAAAGTATTATTGGCATGAAACATTTATCTATTTCTCATTATTAGAAGTAATTAATAATAGTTCTTTTTATGTAAATTACTACCTTTGCTATTCATTATGTGGTGGCATTATGATTATTGCTGTTGTGTTTAGATACCTAATGAGTGTTAATACTAATATTATAATGATGACTGGGAGAAGAACTAAAGCTCCTATCTGGTGAATTAGAACACAAGAAGGAGCAACCTCTGTTCCTCAATAATTTTGAGATGTCACTGTCAATCAATTGGTGGCTTACAATTCAGCATCTGCTGGAAATATTTTCTTTTTCCTTTTTCACTCAAGCTCAGCTGCAGCTCAGTTACACCGTATGTGAATTTTTAGATTTTTCTCATTCACATTCAAGAAATACTTTATTTATAAAATAAAAATTATTAAGACTCTCTCCAATTTCACAAGGGTTATTTAGGGATGACAGTCAGTCACTAGCGGTTTGGAACAGATTAGAATCAGTGACGTAAATAAGGGACATTCTGTAATTTGTTATCATTTCCTGAGCCAAGCACAATGATGTTTTACATGTTTATATCAAGAAAAAGCATGTAATTTGATCAAGATGCAAGTGCAAACTTCTTGGCAGAGCCTGAGGGAAAGCAATGACAATAATAAAATGGATAGGCAGCTCGTCAAGAGAACTGAAAGTATTTTCAACTGCACACTTTTAAAGAGAATCTTGTAGTGGAGGGGCTAAAATGTTGTTTACAACAGTGCCCGCAGCTATCCTGGAGGTGAAGGATTAGTTTATGAACTGTGGGCACGCTATTATTAAATGAATTCAGATAAGAATTAAATTCATTCATTTACTTAACTCTATTGTTGGCAGTGGAGCAAATCCTCAGTGATGTAAATTGGAATTGGAACAATGACAATTTCTAGCATGAGAGTTTCTGACCCTAGAAGTATTTATTTTGCTTGAAAAAGTAAACACAGTTTATATGTAAATGAGATGCAGCTTTTCCAGCTCTGTATAATTTGTCAATACGGATGTTAATTTCACGACGACTGAGCAACCTCTATTCTAGAATAATAATAGAACTTGATCTCGCCAACCCTTACTTGTAGCGGTAATCTTATTATGGTGCTGAGACTAGAGGAACAAAATAAAGGCTACTGTCATGAACATTTTCAGGTGAATGTTTATCATATGATACTTTCTTTTATATAACTTCTTTGATGTGTTTTCTGGTCCTTTTCAACATAACAAGTGATGCTAAGAGCTAAAATGAAATGCTAGGGAATCTATTAAAAGTCAGCTTTTTGGTGGATTTTCAGGCAGTAGTATTTTTTGCAATTGGATCTGAATGTAGGTAAAAATATGATTTTATAGGGGAAATCTGATATCAAAACTACTGCTATCCTTTCTCCTCTTCATTATAAAAGGATTTATACTTGAATGTAGAAAACATTATGGAGCTTAAACCTGTCACATGAAGTGTTTCTTGGGAGAATTTCCCATCCTGGGAGTTTCTCTGATTTACTCCCACTCTTGATAGCACTGTCCTCAATCTGCAGACTCTGGTTTTAAGGATTTGAAAAGAGCCTTAAAGCATCTTTAAAAGTGAGTGTGCTAAATCCATTTCAAGGTGCGTCATAAGATCATAATAGAGGCTACAGACATATTTTTCAAAAAGGACACATTTAAAGTGTTTTCTCAACAGGCACAACACTGAATTAAATTACTTCACCTGAGAACTACCAAGAGAAAATGACAGGCGCAGAAAAGGAATAGCAGCATATTTCATTTCCATTTTCATTTCACCTTCTCCTTAAAACACTACTAAGTTTTTATTTTCTTCTGACCTAATTATCATTGACTTCAGGATTTTCAGTTGAATAGTACACAGATCTGCCATGACTGTAACATACATGTTGTTACGATATGTTTCAATAACATTTTCTAATAATCTTTCTACAAATTATTCTGCCGTAATAAAGTTGCTAATAAAATCAACGCATACTTTTGTGTGATACATGCATGCTGCGACAGAAGTTTAAATTACCTAGAGCTCATCTCAAAATGAAGTTCAGAAGCATCTGTTCTAAAAATTATTCTAAGCCACTCTGTTTGGGGCACTAATTTAATTAGTGATTTTTTAAACTTCGTTTTGTTTGAGTCTGCTGTGTTTTGTTTATTCTAAGTTCTTTTCTAATATGCTGATATTATTTCTACCTTCTTTGGGACTATAACCCTAGCTTTCATTAATTCTTTATATCACTTCCTCTTTCCTATTTCCTGCTGTCTGATAGACACAATCTCTCCATCCCTACAGAAAGCAGTGGATATTATTTATGAACATATTAAAAGCACATGGTTAGGCTTGGCTTCTATCTATCAAAATGCCATGGATGTCACTGGAATTTTAGCCTGTATTTATAAATAAAGTGCCAAAAGACTCGAGCACTTTTCAGATTGAAATGATTAGAAAATGGTAACCTAGGAATCATGTCAGGGGTAATATTTATTTGGACTCAGAAGTCAATTACCCTAAATAAAACCAAAGGAGTTCATTAGTTGCCACTGGATGGAGAATGGTAAACTTGTTTCATACTGACAATATTAGAAAGAGAAAATCAGCATCTTCCAGAAGAAATTCTTTTTCATGCTCTTAATGACACTTAGGTATGTGTAAGGTCATTTACCAACACTAAGACAGCTAGAGTAAATAAGTATCTGCCAGCCCCGTGTGATTGCCTGAAATATCTACAGAGCACAAAGCCAGAATGCAGGAATACACAGCAACTTCTTTCTAATACTTTTTACTTGGTAGTGACTACTGCCATTGTCAGAAACAGGTTATAGGGCTAAGACAATTTTTAGTCTAACTTTGTACAGCAGTTCTTGTCCTACAAAACCAAAAAGATCTATATGCTGTATCACACAGGATTGCCAAACGAACATCACTGATGTTGAAACCTCATCCACCAACTTTATTTAGGAATCTAGCTTTATGCCGGACAGTGAATACCACATAAGCCTGCTTAATCCTGTTGGAAACTGGACACATTTCAAACAACTAAATACATGTTCCATTGCTCTACTATCTTTAGTATGGGTGAATTTAAGCATGGCCTTAACTGTTTGCCTTGGATCTGCCCCTGTACATATTTACTTCTAACATCCGTATTTGCAACTTAAATCCCCCATAAACAGCCTTCTGCCTTCAAGAACTGTAAAACATGAAGCGTATAATCCAACATCAGTTGCCTACCTTACTGGAACAAACATTAAATCAAGCATAAAAGCACAAAGGCAGTTTAAAATAAATAGATAGATAAATAAATAAAGAGATAAATAAATAAATAAATAAATAGGCTTTGTTACTTTTCACTGAAAAAGGTGAACTGCCCAGGGAAAAATCTCCTTCAGTTTTCAGCCCCCTTTCCTCTTGCCTTCCCTACACTCCACAAATAAATAAGTAGCACTTATTCTCGCTAGTGTGCTGCACACCTCTCCAGAAGTCCCCTTTTACATATGGAGCCATGGGTTACAGATTTTGGAATGAGGGTTTATAAGCCGTTGGGAAAATGTTCTCCTCAAATGGGAAAATGTTAATAATTTTTTTATTTTTTTTTAAATAAGGGAAATGAATCTCAAAGCAGATGCAGGTAGAACTTTCATGAGCCATACCTGTGCAAAAGTATTATAAGACTATAAAACCAGCATTAAGCAGATCATTAAAGAGGCTATTCTTTGCTTATTTTATTTTTCATTAAGTGCATTTTTATTTCTGCAAGGACATACTGTAAGAATCTGTGAGGATGCTGTCTTAGCAGGCAGCACATACGAAATTTGTGACCTTCTCTTGTGTATATGTAGGCCATGGGCCCATATAACATATATTTTGCAGTCATGTTTATAATTTGCAAGTTGTCGGATCTCTGTAACATTTATTATTCCTGCTATCATCTGATAATATTTTTATGAACCAAGACACTTTTTTTTTTTATCACGAAGAAAAAGAGCCAGAAATTATACCAAAAGCAACAGCCACATTTTCTAAGACCAAAGTTTGACAGAATGCAGATAAAGGTGCCCTTGAAGCTTCCAAAATGTGTAAGTTCCCTTAAAACTCAAGTTTCAGTATCAACTGACTGTGAATTAAAAATGAGAAACCCAATGCTCCTAAATGACTTTAAAAAAAAATTATTTGTTGGCCAAAGATATACTTTAGAAAAACTCTATCTTACTAAATTTTCCAGTGAATGAAAAAAATTCCATACCTTGCCTGCCCTGGCAGTTATTCCATTCTCTGAAAATTGTAAATTACTCAGAAAGAAAAACACTGAAGGAAAAAATTCCTTAGCTTATATCACACATTTCACTAACATAAAGCTATTTGATCATCATATAAGGAAGTGGAGTGCAATACCATGACACACACAAACAGATGAAAATAAAAGAAATACAGACACAATTTAACGACTGTGCTGAAGTTTATACTATTGTTAGATAGCTTTACAAGAAAGTGACTGTCATGTATTTTTGGTAGATGGGTATGGAAGTGGCTAATCAGGTCTAAGCACTATTACCTTTAAATAGCTGTTTCTCTCTTTTTCCAAAAAAATAACCTCAAGTCAAATGTTGCCCAGTTTGATTGCAGATAGTGAAATGTAGTTATTTCCATCTTTTATTTGATTTCTGAGAAAAAGCCTGGAGTAGATATATACCATATGTATATACGTAAAAGGACTTGATGTCAACACTGCAATCCCCTTTTCTCCCTCCTCTCAAATGCAAGACTTTTCAGTTCACTACGTTGATTTATCTTTTTTCTTAAGTAAACACTGACATTTCCTTCTATTCCCAACTTTGCTCTTGAGGTCTTTTAACACAGCCCTGCCCTTGGAAAAGTAAGCCTGTTAATTTTAGCCAGAACCAGACAACCTGACATTTTCAAATTAACGATCTAATCAAACAGACTTATAATGCTAAACCCATGATGACAGGTAACTTGGTCATTAGTCTAGCCATTTGCATTCTGCTTGCATTTCTTATGGCAGCATTGCAGATCAAGTTTAGAGGCAGGAAGCTTTCCCAGTCTGAATAATACCAGTCAGTTCTGTGCTTGGGTGGGGGATACATGAAGAAAACCCAACCGCATCAGGAAACAAAATGTTGGTCTTCAAACGATGCTCTTTGGAGAAAGTTCAACTATATTCCAGCACTAAATTTGCAAGGACATGCTTTTAACAGCACTGCGCATTAACTGTGCATTTACACTTTTTGGCTTTTATTGTGTTGAGTTACTTTTCTACTTTTCTAAGTTTGCATCTTATTTTTGAACATAGAGTTACTTTTCTACTTTTCTAAGTTTGCATCTTATTTTTGAACATAGATTTCTTCAGTGCATCAACAACATTTTTTTCCCTTTTGCAAGTGGGAGGAGACTATGTTCTAACACGATGTAGAAAAATGACCTAATGACAGCAGGGGGGTTACATCTTCAGAATTTCAACAGAGCTGGGCAAAAGTCTGTCTCACAGTAAGTCTGTACATCAGGCTTACTGGAATGAAGAGGCAGCTTCTGTGTCTTACACCTTCCCTAGAACTGACTGTCCATGAAAAGATAAGGTAGTAGTTTCTGATGAAAAAAGATTTGCTTTTCTTGTTTCATGTGGGTGGAGAACACCAACCTCTCTTGCACAGGCTGCTAGAAACCCATCAAATGGTTGTAATTTCTGTAAGCTGAAAGAAAAGCTCACACTGACATTCTGTCTCTTCCAATAGCACAGAAAAAACATTTACATTATATGTATTTCTTGGATTCAGGCTGCTTCTTACTTAATAAGTGTAAAACTTCATGGAGTCTCTGGTAGAAAATGCTCTGTAAAAGGACAGATTTTAGATTTATAGAACCAATAACTGTAAGCCAAGTTATGCAATTGCAGTTCTGTCTCACAATGAAGCGTTTTCATCCAAAACCATTTAAAGAAAATATATACAATTATTCATCTACACTCAGACAAATAAAAGGGTTTTTACAGTAAACAGGCAACATAAGATATTTAACAGCAATCCAGAAAGAGGCTATAAACCCCCTCCTTTCAACTTTAATGGAGAAAGAAACACTGCGATTTCATGATTAGCCATAAATGCCATGCAGTGAGGAGAGTTTCCTGTACAAAAACAGATGACTCAAAATGAAACACGAAGTAATTTAGACTAAGGGAAAGATAGCATAAGAGGAAAATGACAGAAGAATCACATATACAGTAAAAACATAGCAATGAATTTGCCTGTGCAACATCAGGATGCCTTGGAACAAAGAAGAAATCACAGCAGGGCAGGCTGCTCCGCTCCACCATACCAGAAGCTGATAGGAACCACCAAAAATGCTGCAAAAAGACAGGGCTATCCCACACTCCACAATATTATTATTGCACTCCACAATAACCTGAAAAGCTAGCAGGCATCCCTGGCTGCAGCACTACAAAGCTAGGGTTGCAACATTTCTCACATGTTGAGATGTAACACCCCTGTCTTGTCTAGGAGAATCTTGCCTAATCCTATTGTAAAGTATCTTCCAGGAATCTGTTAGGGTTTTTTTGGGGTTTGGTGTTTTGGGTTTTTTTTTTTTTTTTCCAACTTGAATATTATATATTTTTGGGTATCAGTTCAAGGCTTGTGGACAGAGCTACAGTTGCACCTATTATGTTCCTGCCCTTCTTCTTCAGTCTCTTAACTACTCACTACTACACTGCTGCCAACAATCCTCCTTTTTTGTGGTAGTACCAGCAAAGCGTGCATCTGGTGGAGCTCGAGAATATTTGCTGTTTAGCTGGTGTCCTCTCTGACCTTGCCCTTACTCCAGCTTTGCTGTACACAAAGCTGGAGTACAAATCACCACAGTACATGGCTTATCTTCTTAATATCTTACTAGTAAAACCAGTACTGTACAGTAATTATTCTTTTCACAGTTCACAAGTGATTTTCAGTGCTCAGAATTAAATCCTGTTATTTTTACCAGTAGGACAATAACTGCTAACCACAAACGTGCGCTTGTTCACACAGATGAATGCATTGTTGTGGAGCAATGAGAAAGAATAAGTGAAGATAAAACCACATAGTAAGAAATTAGGCCCTGTGGAACATCAAATTTTGCAATCTATCAGATACACTTACAGAGGGATGAAGATCTTTGATAAAGTAAAGCAAATATAGTTAATACATACATTCCATCATAAAGCAATATCAAGTTCTTAAGGTTTTGGTTTAAAGCATTTTACTTCAGACATTCATAAATATAGTGCTAAAAGCTTGAAGCCAAATATTATACTTATGTAAGTAGTTTCACTGATTTCAACCACTGGAATAAATGAAGAAAAACAAACGAATGAACATATGTAAAAGGAATTACATTGTTACACACCTACTTCCCACCATACCTTTGTGTTTCTGACATGCTACAACTGAGTCTTAAGAATTAGAGGCAAAAAAGAAACCAATCTTTAAAAACCATTTTAACAGAAGTTTACATGAATGCACATGTCCATGCACATACACATACAGATATATTAATACACATTTCATGAACATGAGGAAGTCAAAGACCTGTGCTTACAAACATGGCCACAGATTTAGAGTACGCACATTTCCGGATAGATACTCAAATTTCCACAATCTAGGTCTGATTTTTATGGAAGCTCCACTATGAGAGAATATTAGCTGAAATCAGTGTCCCATTAGATCAATGCTTACTGGGTAAAACAATTCACTTAACATCCAGAGAACAAAACATACAGCTTTTTGACCTGTAAAATACCCCTGAATATCTGTAGCAGCGTCCACAGATTTGTAGTTTCAATTTAATCTAGAATAAGCACGGAACAAGCAAGACACAGTGCATAGGTCAAGTGGACTCGGGAATATGGTATCCACAGAGACAAATTTATCCTACCTTTCTTCTACCCATGTCAAATAGGCGGAACTCAACGTCCAGGAAATAGGTAAAAGGAAGAGGCCAGGTTGTCAGTAACCAGAAGAAAAAGAAAGAGATAGAAAGATTATTCCCTGCCTAGGCATTGAGGGAGGTAAAGAAGAAATAATTGAAGAAGGAAGTGGAAGAGACTTTGCAAGGCCACCTAACTTCACCGGTTTTTGTAAGGCAAAGGTAATTATAACGATACAAACTTTAAAGACAGACCTTTGGCTCACATGGATGTATCAAGCCATCATATTCCTATGCAATGTTTGCTAAGTAAACTGCAGTTGACCATCAGAGTACAACATGATGCGCGTTATACCTCACTTTATGACCTTACAGTACGAAATGGTCGGCTTCTGGCTGTTAAAAAGTGAGAATTACCTATTTCAAATACAAGACAAAGGAGTTTAAAGCATTCTGTGACTGGATGCACTGAGCAGTTAGAAAAATAGTTTTGCTCTTTTTTTTCCTACCTGAGAGTTTTTTTCCAGGAACTTTTCACACTAAGCATTAAATGTGAAATGACTGTATTCTTTTCCTCCTATAAAGTAATATGTTAGAAAAATTATGACTGAAACCATATTGAGCAGAGTTCCTTCTTATACAGAATTCAAGTCAGCTGAACGGAAGTGTCTACATAAATCAGGCTTGCTTATTAAAATACTTCATTCAGTTAACAGGAACACATTACTTGATTTATTTTAGTCCCTCGGCCCACCAGTAGCCCACAAGTGCCATGTTACAATATTTAACAAAAGATATACTCTTAAATAAAATATCTGTGAATAAATCAGCAGCAACTTGTCTGCAGTGTCTAAGTAATAGCAAAGTATATGGCTGACGACATTTTTCCTTTTGGTACACGATGAAAGTGCAAACTACTTTTTTCAAATCTTCAATTATGTTACAAGCTCAGAGTTTGTCATCGGCATTATTAGTCTGAGATTTATCCTTTTGTTCAAATAGCTCTGCCTAATAAAATGTCCCTATCTTTTTTAAAACTACATAGCTTTCCTATACACTTGAGGCTTTAAATGCATTTTAAATATTAACAAATCTTTCATTAAAATGCAGAAACAGGGGTAGGGGAGCTGCTAGAAAAGGCTTTACTCCATCTCCTTTAGTTTATGTGGAAGTATTAATCAAACCTTCATTAATATTGTATGAATTCAGAGCCTTTGCACAATTGGAATGCACATTACTTCTTATTTACATTACTTTTACTTTAGGGTATTCCATTTAACAAAAAAAAAATAAAATTCAGGACTGTGAGGATATTTATGCAGGTATAGAATGTGCTATATTGCAGAACTCATGTTCCAGATAAGCTTCTGGATTCACAATAGCGAAGACTGAAATTCAGTAGGGATTTCAAGCAACATTTCCAAAAATATGCATTTGATATGACAGCTCCAACTGTGGGAGAGACTGATTACTGAATGCCCAAGATTTATGGTTAAAGTTTTCTTCTTTCATTCCAAGACTTAGAGTGAAAAAAACATGCACTGTTCACAGGTACAAACATTACCCAGCCTTCAGGAAACCGGGAGAGGTTGAATAAAATTATCAACTGTGTTGCTAAATACAGAATTATGGTGGAAAACAACATGTCTGTTATAAATTAAAATCACAAATAGCAGAAGATGTCATGGCATGTAAGGGAAAGTCCTTTCTTAGATACAATGTTTAAGGACAAAACCGTAAGCAGATAGGAACAGTTTCATATTAGCAGGATATTACTAATATCCTGGCATCTGTACTAATCTCCTGGGATCTGTGCTGTTTGACATATTAATACATGATCTGAGAAAATTGATGAACAGCAAAGTGCATCTTGTGCTAAATAATTCAAAGGAGTAAATATGAAAATGGATGACAAAGAATTCAGATAGATATCTAAGGAATTTACAAGTTCCCATTTTTTAGAATCAAAGTAGAAATAGGAAATGTCTCGATTCCAGACTGGAGTATTACCTCAACCTGATGATGAGGAAGTTTCTTACACCATTTGATATCTCTTTGCCTTGATACTGCTGTGTAGATACTAACGCCATGCTGTAGACTCACAAATTTCCCCGTTTTCTCTACATATAGAGAGCAGACGTCTTGCCCTGTTCTTTACGTCCCATGAATGGTGTCGTTGTATAGCTGGCCACCTTTGCCAGTTACCAAAGGTTTTACAAACTTAACAGAAAACAACTAATTAACAGGCAAGATAGGTTAGGCAATCAGCTCAGTTCCTTTAGAAGAATAACAATAAGAAAAAAGATTTCTATAGAAGTGTTCAGCTGCATAAAAATTGTAGCACAATAGAAGGACAAGAATAGGACTGATTGGAAGCTATGATATGTTCACAGATCATGCTGGGAATCTCTGCATCTTTAATGCAAATCAATACAGACAGTCTGACGATGGCCCTTGAGAAGGGAAGCGCAATCAAGCTGCCGCTCCGAAAGAGAGAGCCGGTCCAGCAGTGAGCACACAGATACTCTCTTCCCAGCGTCAACAGGAGTGAAGAATTCGTCTGATAATTATGACTGTTTAAATGATTTTTGCTGTTAAGTAGGCTGCAAAATTCAGGAAGATATCCTGGGTTTTGCCTTATAATGGCACAATTATTCATTGACAGAGCACAGTAGCACCATTGTGGTGAGCCTCTAGCAAACATCAGCCTCACAAGCTGCAGATGCCGTCTAATTTGAACAGAAGTTGTAAAGTTTTACCCATATTGTCTCGGGAGCTTCAAAAACGCAGTCTCAAAACCTCTGAAGTTTTGTGATAGCTTTTTTTAAAGACAGAAGTTACAAAATGAAGGCAGATATATAGCTCCAAACTGCACAATCTTATTTTCAGTTGCTCAGCTGTAATTGTGTAGGCCCTGCTCACCAAAGAACAGTACGTGGGTAGTAATTTCTACAACATTTACTCACTTACTCCAACACGGTATCTAGAATTATACTTATTTCTATGAAAAATCTTCAACAGTCCTACTAAGTCTCTTAAAAACATATGGTCCTAACCCTACTGGTTTTAGTAATGAAATGAAGCAGGGGTAAGCAGTAATATTCACCAAAGAAAAAAACCTCTTGGGTTGAAAAGTCAGTAAGCTTCTAAAATGTAGTTTATATTGTGCATTAGTTTAGGACCTTGAATTAAATGTAAAATTTAAAATAGGTTGAACTAATTTCTCTTATCCCCTCTTCTAACAGTGTGTGTGACTGAACTTACAAGATTTTGAAATTAAAAATGGAAGAAAAAAAAGCATACTGCTCCCCTAACAACCACATTTCTGTCTGAAAAGATTGACTTCTTAAAGGTGTCTCACTGACATTTTAAATGCCACATACTATATATAGGCATACTGTTGGCAGCAAGTCCTGCTCGTGTAGACCAAATGCAGGAGATGAGAGGACTTGCAGCAGTCAGAGATGGTCATGCTGATTAATTGACCCTATCCTTCTGTTTCCCTGCTTAAGTTTTGTGAAGGAAAGGAGTCAGTCACTTCAGACAGGTCCAATATGAATGGTTCAAATGAATTGCTTGTGCCCAGGCCCTTCAATCACAAAGCTGTGTGAAGAGTGGCACAATTCCCAATACCCAAAGCAGTCAAAATGAGCAGAAAACATTACAGGACTGAATTGCTCATGCTCTCTGCACACCATGTATCTTTACTGGAGAAAACATGCAGGGGGAGAGCAAATTACTACCTCAAGGAGTAAAACTCTATGTGATCTTTGAGACTAGGGGCTACAGTTTTGCTCTGGTTTTTCTGATGTACTACACCAGTTTTCATCTAGTGAGGCAACTGAAGATGGTTCACTCAAATTCACAGGAAATAGCTTTGCTACCAGAAAGTACATTTGCTTTTAAGCAGACATTTTTTCATGGTTAAAAAAACACCCCAGACAAGTAACCAAGAAATCACAAATTAACGCATAATGCTCGAAATTCACATGGATAAATCATCCTTGGAGCTTAATTCTGAACAATTTGTTAAATGGATTAAATACCTGCAAACTTGTAAAAAATTCTTAAATGTTGTTACTTCTGCACCTAAATGTAAGAGCTTAAGTCTTTAATTGGCCATATAAATCTAAGTGCTTTCATCTTCTGTGACGCTTAAGACTCTTAGCTTCCACTAACATTGTAAATTTAGATGTCTAACCCCAACAAAGCAAAAAACAACTCTCCATGCTTCTAGTGTTTTCATCAAGTATACTTTAGTGTGAGATGGTATTTCCCTCTCTGAGGAACAACTATGTAAATAAAATTAACATATATGTATTTACATGACACATACACTTAAAAATGCAGCTAAAATTGCTTTACAGTGTACTGTTCCATCTCACAATCTCATAGTTTTATGATTAGCATATGTAGTTTTTTCTTTTTGCTTTTTAGTTACTGATGTGTTAATTGTATAAAGATCCTACCACCAGAAAGAACGGGAACTTTGGCTACGTGGGCTTTTTTATTTAGTGCATATTCCACCATACCATTTGCTAAGTACCCTAAAAGGTCATAAATTTCCACCCAAAAGGAGTCTAACATATCTGAGGGTTTTCAAGCAGTTTTTCTGAAAGTTTCTGAATATAATTTAGTCTCATTTGAATAAAAAAATAAAGCATTTCAGCAAAAAGCACACATATATATGTATTTGTGTGTGAAGAATTTTATCTAGCTACAGGAAGATACAAACAGCTTACCGCAAAGATGATCTATCACAAAGAAAAACTGAAGCCAATAGAAAAATCAATCCAACATGCCTCAGATAGTGCATGCTGTTTAACAAATCCACTAATGATCAAACATCAGGAACAAATTTTGAAGACTAAACATTCTGCTGCATGGCAGAAAAAGCAAATCTGAAACAAGATAGAAAGGACCATAGTAAGTGATATCCAATCATGACAAGAGATGAGAGCATGACATAAGATCATAAAATAAAATAATCTCCTCCTCATAAATCTGTTGTCAGGACTCATGGTAGCTCTAATGAACTGCTCCATCAAAGCCTAAAACCAAAAATAAATGGCAAGTGACCCTCTTCTAATACCCCATCCAAGTTGCTTGGCTCATTACACACATTACAGTGATAAAAGTCTGGTGAGAGAGTCATTTGGCAGAACAAGAAGAAAATGCAATTTGATAGCTTCCCTGAGTCTCTCTATCATCATGTTAGGGAGGGGCAAAAAGAAGGAAAAAACTCATGACAAAAAAACTAAGAGTTAAGAAGGTAAAGACAAAAGTGCTGGAGGTTAAGAAGAAAAGAGAAACCAAGAAGTAAAAATGGCTCCCTGTAAAGCTATTAACCTCTGAAGTTAAACCCCAGGCACGATTTCCTAAGATGGTCTCCGGCATAATGTATTCATTATTGCTATAAAAAAAACTGTCATAGCAAAGCTCTGCATTGACCATCAGCACTTAGGATAAGAGGAGGTAGGGCAACTTCCTGCTCCACGAGGGCTCAACAGAAACAATAGGAATGAAACCAGAGAAAACCCAATAATATGTGCTATTGTCCGCAAGCAACCTTGAGTCTTTTGCGGACTTGCAGCAAGCAATCCCTCCCAGGAACTTAAGCGCCCTCTGAAATAGAGATTTCCAAAAGATGTATGATCACCAGGAGGGAAAAGCCTCAGGGCTTTAGAAATAGAAAGACTTGGCGTCAGAACTCCATCTCACCTTTGGGGTATTCAGGATTTCTGAACATCCTGTATTTGAAGATAGGCAATCTATTTTCACACAGAGAGCTCTATGGCCTAGGGCTTCATAAGAAAACTGCAGGCCACTACCTTTGTGTGCATCCACCTATATGTACATGTGTAGATGCACATACCCGTTAATGAGCTTCTTTATGAACTTAAAATGAAGCTGAACTAAGCTAAAATAATTTCTCAGCTATCTCAGTTCTCCCTAGTGCTCTGTGGTTTAAAAGTGGGGTGCAATTTAAAGGCATGATCATTCTTTCCAGATAAATAAGATATGCAAATAATAAATTATTTAAGTCAAAATTGCAAGCAGGCACTGCATTGGAAATTCTTTTAATTAGTTGAAATATGGGGAGAAGTCTGAGGACAGTGATAAAAAGCAAAAACTAAATGTTTCTTCCTGATTAGTTTTTCAACTTATTAGGAAGTCAGTAGTAAAAGCTGGGTAGTGATCTTCTAACTGTAAGGGGGAGCAGAGGAGATATCTGTAAGCAGCTTTTGGCATTTCACACTGAACATATGCACTTGGAAACTTTAGACAGCAAAAACAAGTCAAAAGAAGTAACATGGAAAGTCAGCATTGGAAGCAGATATATTCATTCCCTTCCCACACTTCTCCCGAAACAGTGTTTCTTCCTCAAAACTCTTTGTTCCCACATTGACAGGGGCACAGGAAAACAAACATCCTTGCTGTTGTGTCACCCATCCCACTGGGTCATTGAAGGTGAATGGGTAAGGAGAGAGTGAGGAAGAGACTGCAGTACTTAATTGCCGGCTGGGGTTAAACCATGACAAACAAGAAAGAGATGCCTTGCCATTCCACATAACTGAAGGGCTTCTCTCTAGAACCCACCTCGATTTCCTTCTTGTTTGTCCCACGCTAATCTCTCTAATTTGCACCAATTCTCAGCCTAAAACTCAACTTCAAGTAGTGATTGTCCAAACCTACTCAAATCCCATACACAGGCTACGTGGAGAAACGTAGCAGCCAGCCAGATTTGTATTTTGAAGTTAAAATGTCGGTCTTTTTACTAATGCAGAAATAGTCATTAGAGAATACCAGCTAATTGTGAATTTGCCTTCTACAAAAATGCAGTAGGGGATCAGACATATCCCACAAGACTGACTTGAAATAACAGCTACACAATAAAGAAGGCAGGGAACTGTGTGGTAGCCCTGAGGCACTTCTCAACACTGTGTACCAAGCCTGTTGCATCAAAATATATTGCATTTTTAAAACATGTTATGATTTCTCTTTTTCTGCTGTGTTGAAAGAGACATGATTGTTTCCCGTTTCAGTAAAGACACAGGCAAAAAATTAATAACCATCTCTCAGCCTGGTTCTTGAATTGGTTTTGCTCCTAATTTTCTGCCAAAACATGTAGTCGGTATGCAAGGTGACATTTGTAGAAGCTCCTTATAGATTGATTGGCTAAATTGCTGGGGAGTCGAGAGAATTCGTATAAGGAATTTGTACAAAGAATGACCTTCATCATTATAAAGTCAGACCTGCTGATATTGCCACATGCCAGAAAAGCCCACCCGTTTCCCACTCGGTACTCAGAAAGGGACACTGCTGGATCACAAGCAGGATAGCAAACAATAGGCTGGATGATCTGCAGAGTTCCTGGCAACCCTCTGGTGAAAAGTCAGGTCATGGTGCTGCCTAAGTGCTAAGTCAGGAAAGGAAAAAACAAAACTTTTGTTGGAAGACATCCTGCATGGTAACAAAGAGTTACTTGGAGGGTAATAACTACTTCAGGCAGTAAACATGCAAAGCCCTTCTCTTTGTGAGCATCTTCAGGTTCTCCTTGTCTTTCCATCTTTAAGCCTCTTCCTCGGAAGTTGCTGCACTCTTGGTTTAGGTAAAACTTTCTATTACTGACATGTCTACACCTCCATACTTTCAAACCATGCAGATCAGTATAGCGCACTTGCCAAATTTACATTTGGTACAGGACAAGTCATTGCGCTGTATAAAAACATCTAACAGAGATTAATAGCTTTGCTATACGGCCAATGACAGCAAATTGTGTTTTAATTATTTCTCAGTGCAAAGCAGCATGTCTGTGCTTTGGCAACAGAACAGACTCTGAACTGCTTACATGGCTCTGGACATGTACCAGATTTCTGGTTTCTTTTACTTTGGCTTGAAAAAACACATGGGCAAAAGATAAGACATGTTGGTTTATTTTTGCCCATTCACTCCTTCATAAATACTGCCATAACATAGACCTCCTGAAATAAATGGCAAACCATAACTTTAATCAAAAATGATCCCTTTGGGAGTTGCAAGCTATATATATGAAATCTGTGGCATTTCGAAATTATAGTTCCTCCTGCAGTATAAGTTCACAGCCTTTCTGAACCAATAACACCATCATTGAAGAAGTTGCCTTACTACTTTTAAGTTAAATTAAACTGAAGTTTAACTACAGTCCTTGATTTAATTTAATCAGATTTAATCATGGCACAGAAATCAAAGCTCATGTTTTTGTGATGTGTTTCACGAAACCTGTCATAATAGCATGTAGTTAGGAAATTGGTTGTGGTTTAAGGCTTTATGTATGACTTCTTAGTTCCCCAAAACACCAGACAAGAAGTGTTGGTTCAGGGGTAAATCAGGGAGCTTACAAACTAGATCTTCTTTTCACTGATATCTGAGGAGGAAAGATAGTTATAGGCTTTAAAACAGAACTGTGAAATTAGCTAGCTAATATCTTCAGATACCTTTTGCAGTTTTGAACTGCCTTCTAGAGAAGCATCACCCTCTACATGTTTTAGAGGGAGATTACTAAACATATGCACCTGAGTTAGCTGTCTGGATAAGTTCTAATAAAGTAGTGACAAGCTCATTATTCCAGTAAGCAATTAGAATGTCATTAGCTTTTTCACTGCTCACAATACACAGACTTTTTTTAAAGCGTTTTAAAAATATTTCTATGCAATTATGGAAAAGGATATATCGCCACGATGTCTGAATAAGGTCGACTACATAAATATTGCTATATGCATACGTCCCTGTCATATATCAAACCAGTGAGTTCAATTGCAAACTTCAAATTGAGGTAAACCATACAACGACCACAATCACGACGTCCAACTTGCAAGTATTTCCTAGCAAATAACAATTGCACCAAAGCAAAAATCCTTTCTGCTCTTGGGCTGAGGTTTGTGAGAAAGAGACCAGTTTTAACTCTCACCGAGAGAGGGCAGTGAAATATCTGAAATTATCAGAAGTTCCCACATAAGAGCCATATATCTTTATAGCAAGCATGATAGCAAATAATCTCTGCAGACATTTAATTTTAAATTCTGTGGAGCATTCAGCTGATGCTGTATTATTTTTAACTAACACCCTCCCACCCTTCAGTAAGTGTACTGTTGTGTTTGGAACTGGAAAAAAATAGAAAACAAGGTTATGGATAAAACCATGAGTACTTACGAAATAAAATTTTACTCTTTTCTCAATTTCAATTTTCAAAGCAGAATATTAAGAAACACCTGTGTTCTCTGGTGAGGTTCCTCACAGTGTGTAAGTTTTATTTACAGTTTTAGCTGATTTCTCCAGAATGTCTGGACTTTACTGCCTAGCTCCATCCCACACATCCTATACTTTCTTTCTGTTCAAAACTCAAAATGACAAGTTAGAGGGCTGCTGTTGTTCCTAGCTTTTAATGACCTTGTTACAGGCAAGCAGCTGTGCTATACTGCTCAGGGTGATTGATTTGTTTTTAAGAAGTCAGAATATCCTTTTCCTCTATTTTTTTTTTTTTTTTTGCCTAAGTTTATCTCAAGACTTTCAGGTTGAGAAGTTTAAATTGTCCTAATCCAAAATCTTTCATTAAAATAGCTGCCATAAGTCTGCTATTTGTGGTCTCCAAAGGACTGCAACAGTCAATGGCCTCCTGCGATTCTGAGTCCACAGCTATCCCACAGCTCTTAAAATACAGGTGGCAAAAAGCCACCACCTTTCTCTTTTTCACACCCAGGTGAAGACTACTTTTCTGCTGAGCTAAGACAATAATCACAGCAACTGAACATGTAACCTTTCAGTGGATAGATGTAGTCCACAGAAAAATATTCTGTCTTCTACAGAAAGATTTTGGGGCTTATTTTCAACAGGATTTAAGAGAGATCACACTCATGATAGAACCTGGCCAATCTGGCACATAATTATGTATCATTAACATTGCACTTGCCAAGACACCTTTCAAAAGACATGGGGAAAAGGGAAGCAAAGGGAAATGGGCAGGGAAATACACTTTTACTTAATTTTATCACTGGTCTTTAAAGGTTTAGAGTAGTTTTAAGTCCTTTTTCAAAAATGTTTTTAAACAGACCAGACACTTTTATATGTTTTTTCCTCTCTTTCTAAGGCAAATGGAATGAATAAGAAAGTACAAAATAATAATGAGGACAAACATTTATTTAACAGAGTACATAACATTATGTGTTTTCTTTATAGATGTTTTAATTTTTTCCTGCAGAAATGATTTACTTATGCAATATGCTAAAGTGGCACAACAAACTGGAAAGCAGCTTCTAATGACTAATGGAGTGACTATTTAAATGTTACAAATCTGTTAGAAAAGAGCCTAATAAAACTTAGAAGGAGTATACAACTGGAACCAAAAAGATTTTGGAGGAATTGGTCTGTAATAAATGTGGAGTATGATGTTACATACTGAACACATTAAACAAAAGGGGATGCAACACACTATGAGAAATAGATCAGAATTAGTCATTAAAATTTCTTATCATGTTTGTCCTCACACACCCCCTCCTGAATTTTAAAAGCAGCATGAAAATCTCTGCCATGAAATCAGTTTGATGTGAAATTCATTCCCCTTTGGACTGAACAGAACTGCTTCAGTACATAAAGATGCTAAAAACATTTGTATTCAGTGCATCAATCCTTGCTTAATGCAATCTGTTGGTAGCCTACAGTCACAAAGCGACATAAAGATTGTATTCTCATGTGGGAAGATATCCATCACTTAGTTGGTCTTGTCATATTTGCTTTCCTGCAGACACAATAAGTGGCAAAGCTAAAAGCAAGCAGGGTGCAAGGTCTTCAGCAGTGAAGTCAGTAGCAAGAGAGGACAATAGCTTCCACACGCTGTTCAGTGTACAACAAGCCCCAAGGCCAAACAGAGAAATCAATTTAACTATCCAGAATCAAGCGTATCAAGAGACTCATTATAACTTTACTGTAGAAAATAGCTGTGAATTATTCCAGTCTTTCAAGCATATTTGAAAAGGTAATTTGTGAACAGATAGGTCACAAAATATTGGGGAAATACAATTCACCTTAGTATACACTGACCAAAAGGCTGTACTTTACAACCTTTCTGCTTCCAGACATACTGAATATTGAGATACCATGGATTAGGGTTTGTGTAAAGTATTTGCACATGTAATTATCACTGTAGAATAGAAAATCCACAATACCTGTTCCTCCCTCTGCAACAGACTGTTACAGGGATAACAATAAAATCCATCCATGTGGCACTTTTTTCTAGGCAGTAGCCTTATTCTGGAATAAACTTTGTAGAATTATAGCCACAGACCCCCATCATTAGCTAAAATCCACTGTGTGAACAAAACTGCTCTCAACTCCCTCTGTAATTTTGTAATGCGTCCTCTTGGACTACCCCTCCTGTAATCTTTTCTGAGCAGGTTCTTTCAGTGTGCAGATGAACCTCTCATGCACTTTATGCCATTGCCTACATCCCTGCAGCAAAGAGTGGAAATTCTCTGACATTATTCTCTGCTAATACAACATTACTTGTGACACACTTTGCAAGACAAAGCAGCCTCATGCAGTCTCCAACATCAGAAGCAGAACTTGGAATCTCAGGAAAAAAAGAGAATGAAGCAGCCAGAAATATACACCTAGCAGTAGGTCTGGATGGTTGGTGCAGCAGTTGCAGGGCAAGATAGTTTCTACAGAACAAAGATGAACAGGAAGATGAAGATAACTCTTAAAGCACACAGGAATGGATACAAAGAAAAAGAGTTTATAAAACTGTTTAACCTCTGTGGTATGAGTGGGACTGATACTCCCTTCAAGAACTTAATAAATATATTTTTTAAATTGCATTAATTGACACTGTTCCAGTGTGTGGTAAGTGTCATTTAATCACGGATATATGCTATTTAACTAGATCCTAACTAAAATATTTATTTTCATACTTCTTATGTTTATGCCAAATATTTGACTCAAGTAATATAATACACAGCTTAAAATAAACTGACTAATGAGACTGCAGACATGCACATTCAATGGGGAAATCACACATTTTCTCAGTAGTTAATAAATTTAGAGAGCTAAGAGTACCTGAGTAATAATGCAGAATACTAATAAGTTTAGAGTACTGTAACATCCTAGAGCCAAACTGATTCAAAACAACAGTGTTAAGAATTTAAAATATAATCTATTATTTTAAAAAGCAATCCAGTGATAAGGCAAAATCTGTAAAGGTGTATACAAACTGCATACTGCATAAAAATATTCATACAAACCACTTAAAATTCATTATTAAGGCACTCCACCAGAATGCATACTTTAAATCAGATTTTTATGAGCCATAAGCACATTAATTATTATAAAAGTGTATTTTAAAAAAACCCAAGCAAATCCAGCATTTCAGACTAGTAGATTTATGACTAGATAAGGTGCTGAAGCAGCCTGGTTCAACATAGATCAGGAAAACTCAGCAAAGTGAGACTAGATTTGAGCTTCAACAAGCACCATGAGGAAACAAAGACAGATGGAAGAAATATAAAGAGTCAAAAAAAAAAGTAAAAATGCTGCAGGTAAATCCAATTGGAAGCAGAGAAAACAGCCAAAGGTAATACACAAAAAGGGTAGCACAGTTAGCACAGGAGAGCAGAGTGTGGCAGTAACAGAAAAGAGAACTCTGGCGACACATGCATTAACACAGGGATACTCCTGAAATGGTGAATGGCCCAGCCATACCAAAACAACCCGTATTTCTTGTTCTTGCCACGGCTTGGCTCCTAATCTCTGGTTTTGCTTTGACTTCTTTATACATCTCTCCTAAACAGAAATGTTGTATAAATCCATACAAAAAACCTCACGAGGCTTAATTTCCATTCACTGTACTCTCAATGTATGTTTCTGCTGTCTGCAAATACTAGTTAAAGCTAGTAAGCTCTTAGTTTAATCCAAACATTATCAACTTCAATTTATACTTGTTTTAAATCAAGCATAACAATTTTGATATATTACCCTATATTTTACTGCATAAGGTCATAATATGCTTTACATATATGACCAAAATTAAAGTTAATTTGAGCTCAAATTTCAGCAGAACTTCTGCAATTTATCCCATCTTATCCTTTTCTCTTCACACCTGAAAAATATCCTCTCCACAACTATGCTTGAGAAACTGCCATAATAATTTTCACAGGTTTTTCAGAAATGGAGTGTAGTAGTACTGGAAGTAACAGTGAGACTGTTTTCTGCCAGACATCTCCCACAGGTGCCAGACACATCTTACCAAATTCCTAAAACATAGTATTTCCCCCCATTTATTTTTAGCTTACAGAGTTTCAAGGCCTTGTTAGTGCTTACAATTTCCTGAAAAGCTTTATTTTTCAGAAGAAGAGGTTCTATCAAATTGAATTCATTGTTTACCAAGATAAAAAATGTAAAGTATTTGAGACTTAATAAATATCACTTTTTTTTTATTACTTCTGCTGTGCATTTTAAAGCAGAAATACACCAGGACAAGAGCAATTCTTATGAATTTTTATTGTAACTTACCCTTTGATTAAGGCATTATATCATAGCTTTAGATCTGGCAAAAATCCGAGCACTGAAATTTTAAGGCTGAATCATAAAAATATTTCAACACTATGAAAGAACTATAAATATTATGAAGTCATCAAAAGCTTCATCATCCTCATCTTTACTATTTGTGAAGAACTCAAAAGGTGCAAGGAGGTGGCCCTTACCAGTTACACAGCAGCAACTTTTTATCTCTGGGAATCACTTTTAAGATTCTTTTAACTGCAGGATACAGCTATAACCACTTTATGGGAAACATACCTCAGCATTGCCATAAATGCAATATTGAGACAGAATTACATATCACTTCTACTTCTGAAGGTCTTTTGGCAGATAAGAAAACATAATTCAAAACTTTTACTTTACAAATGACGATTTATGCATCGTAAACTCTACCACATTTTGAAATAGATGAGCTGAATAATTTAGCTGGAAACTACAGTATGTTATAAATAAAGATACAGCATCCAAGTTGAAATCACTGGGATGTTTCTCTTTGTCTTCTCAAATATCATGATTAGTTTCTTATCTGTCTTAAAAACACGACAACAAACATTTACTGTAGTTTAAGCTGTGTTGTTTTAACAACAGTGGAAAGCAATTTCCACAGTTAGACACATCATTTCTCCTCTTTCTCTTTAGCAAAACACTCTACCCACATGCATTTTCTGATCCAACTCAAATACGAGACTCTCTGTTGACTCAAGGTGTCCTCCCCAGTGGGCACCACTCTCCTCTTGCCAGGGAACAGCTGACTCACGACTCTTTGCTAACGTAACTTTAGACACTTGCTATAGAATCATAGAATAGTTAGGGCTGGAAAGGACCTCAAGATCATCCAGTTCCAACCCCCTGCCATGCAGAGGGACACCTCACACTAAACCATCCCACCCAAGGCTTCATCCAACCTGGCCTTGAACACTGCCAGGGATGGAGCACTCACAACCTCCCTGGGCACCCATTCCAGCGTCTCACCACCCTAACAGGAAAGAATTTCCTCCTTATATCCGATTTAAACTTCCCCTGCTTAAGTTTTAACCCGTTACCCCTTGTCCTGTCACTACAGTCCCTGACGAAGAGTCCCTCCCCAGCATCCCTATAGGCCCCCTTCAGATACTGGAAGGCTGCTATTAGGTCCCCACGCAGCCTTCTCTTCTCCAGGCTGAACAGCCCCAACTTCCTCAGCCTGTCTTCATACGGGAGGTGCTCCAGTCCCCTGATCATCCTCGTGGCCCTCCTCTGGACTTGTTCCAGCAGTTCCATGTCCTTTTTATGTTGAGGACACCAGAACTGCACACAGTACTCCAGGTGAGGTCTCACGAGAGCAGAGTAGAGGGGCAGGATCACTTCCTTCGACATAGGCAAGTGCCTATGTCCTTCTGATGAATTTGGGAGCCTTCAGCAGCTTCATGGATGTTTTCACATTCCTGGTCACTGTAAATCTACTCTCATGGCTGTGGAGGCTGAGGGTTATAGATATTACACATATATACGTATAGAGAGTTATGCAGACATACAGAGGGTATTCTCAGTGGAGCTCCACAGGCCCTGCATTTTCATTGAGTTCAATTACCAGTTTCCCATTCAGCTTATGGCTTAGCTGGCTCCTCTAGATATCCCACAGCCTGTGAAGGGACAACTAAAGGTACTGAATGTTTGTTTTGGGGTTCTCCCTGCTTTGGTTGAAAGTGACAGTCCACAGAGGCAAAGGACATTGAGGTCATCAGTGCCACTTACCCACTACAGGAAAATACTGACTACGGTCAACAAAATCCCATTCAACATAATGCTTAATAAAATACAGTCTTTCCACAAACAAAACCTAACAAAACTAAATAAATACAACATCAAAACAACAACAACAAAACAACATAAAAATCCCCAAACCAAAAAAACCCCACAAATCATCAAGTTCTCCCCTGCCTCCCACAATCAAAAAAAACTTAAACCAACTTGCTTTCAATTCTGCTATATATGAATATTCAGTGTCTAATATGACACATTTTCTTATTTTCCTTATAATAGGCTAGCTTGGAACAAAGAGATCTTAATGTGAAAGCCTGTTCTACCTACTTCAAAAGTGGTACCAGCAAGTTTTGTTCATTATTAGCCTTCCAGACCTTTCAGATGTACCATATGGGCTTATCTGACAATCATCGGCCTTCAAGGATAAGTCCCTTACAATATATGCAAGCTAGAAACAATTAATTGAAAGGTTGGACCAAATTATCTTTGAATTCCAAACTGGGCTGTCCTACAATTCCATGATTCACTATCGTGGGGAGACATGTTTGGGAGGACATATTAGGCCATCTAATTGTGTCTGTCTTGGCTTGTGGTTCTTGTAGAAAGCAGCAATTTATCAAATCTTGTGTAATCTGTATAGATCTACTTTCACTTACTATGGACTAAGATCTGTGTTATAACACTGAGATGTATCACACTTCTCAAGGCTGCGCGTATGAGTTCTTAAATCTAAGGACTGAACAATACCCTTCACCACTCTCAAAAGCTAAAGCTAAATGACTCATTTCCTGCTACCAACTCTTCATGCCTCCTATTAAAAGAAACAGATAAATTTTGTATCATCCCACTCTCCTGTCTACATGGTTTTTTAATTACTATTTATTTTTTAACTAGGATATCCAATTTCCATTCAAACATGGATGGAAATATTTCATTTACTGAAGATACTGTTATTATCTCCTTCTTCACAAGATAAATTAGCTAGAACACCTCCCTCTTTTGGATTAATTGAGGGTTAAATGCACTTACTACTTCTTCCTAATCATGGAAAATACATGTTTTTTCCAGTCACAAGTATTTGTGAAATTAAGCAATTTTCATCAGATGATAGCTTTGATCAAAAACAAATCAACTCTAAAGAGCAAAACACATGATTTGAAAACTTTTGAAAACTTTAATTCTGAGAGTTATCTATAATTCATTAAGAATTCCCACCTTAAAACAAGTTAATACCAAGTTGAGCTAAGTGTTTTTTCTTACTAATTTCAAGGATGATGAACCACAGTCTTGAAAGAGCACCCACTGAGTGCTCCCTTAAAGGTGAAGGGAGGTCCCTAATGGGATTTCCAAAATCGCATAGAAGCATTACTGCCAAAGAGGTCAATGAAGCATTAAGTCCATTATTAAATCATACACAGTTCCTTCATTATTCCAAATGTCAGTTTTGAGGCTCTTCAAAGATCCCAAGTACTTCAGATATACGAAGTGAATTACAAAGCTAATTTTCTCAGCTGAGGATAAAAATTCAGCACAACTTTCCAGCCAGTTCTGCAGATCCGTGCTCACTGTGAGGCTTTCACAGCTACTCAAGCAGAAGAAAAAGCCATATAACCATAGCAAAGGTGT
The DNA here is from genome assembly GCF_037157495.1 of Lathamus discolor. Lineage (NCBI taxonomy): Eukaryota > Metazoa > Chordata > Aves > Psittaciformes > Psittacidae > Lathamus > Lathamus discolor. Next base: position 115,800,062 of record NC_088884.1, read on the forward strand.
TTAAAAAATGGCTCAATCAATTACATTGAAAACTGTAAAGGGTTACTACTTGCAAATATCAATTTGGAAAAACAAGCAGTTCAAGAGGAAGAGAGAAACCAAAAAATGAAGGAAAAATATCTAACGGATCAAGTTTTCACATGCTACATTAACCTGACCAACATTCAAATCCAAATTCTCTTTCCCACTGTAGTTATTAAAAACCCAACATGCTATTTCTGCTATTCAAAATTTTTCAGGACAAAAACATCTCTGATGTGAAAAAGAAATGAATGAAGTTCTGTATCATTCATTGCTCTTATGCCCATTTTGAAGTCTAGATTAATCACAGAGGAGCCTCTTGCCTAGCAGCATCAACAGAAAACAGGAGTTACTGATACAATTCCTAGTTTTTTTTATTATTATTCATTTCACTGATCTTTCTTAAGTTTCCATTGTAATAGCAAGATATGAAAGGAAATTAAAACCCCAAGTTTGAGAGTGGAAAATATTTCTCTTGTTCTTTGCTGTCAAGACAACTTCATTTTAAACAGAAGATAGGTAAAATGTAACCTCTTATCCTGATGAACAAAAATGAATAAAATACATGAAACTATATAATTTAAAGCACATAAAAAGATTTGTCTCTTTCTAATGAAAGCAATCAGTCAAAACAGGCAGTTCCCAACTCCACTGAAAGCAGTTTTCAGTAAGAACATTCATATCAGTTTTGACAAGAATGGAAATTCTGAGCAGATATCTGACAGAGATGGACTCATCCCTGCCAAAATTGCCAAGAGAAATACTATAGAGCACCAAGGTCCCAAGGGGAATTTTTGTTTGACATCCTCAGGGTCCCATTGCACTCTCCCCTCCTGCCCCACATTTTCCCTTCCCTCACACTGTTCCAATGCAGGAGCAAATACCACTTTACTCCAAAGTGCTGCAGTTACTCAGAGGCTTTAAAGATGTTTTGGGGATTCAAATCCCACTCCTTTAGCCCTATAAATGTCACTGTTGAAAGCCATCCAACCTGCATGCTGAAAACTGGACAAACCTGCATCTTAGTTATTTGAGATGAATTTTAACCCAGGCACTTCACCTTATTATTTTAGACCAGGAAATCCGGACACCCACTTGTCTTAAAGCCTAAAATCCCCTTTCTGTTTTACAACAGGCCCTGCTATGTTCAAATGCCTGAGTACATCAGAGTTCAGCAGACATGGAGAAAGACAAGACAATGCAAGAAATACAAGACAAGGAGAAATAGGTCTCAATTGCACTGTTTCAACAGAAACAGCCTGGGGTCAGGGTGGGCATTTGGACAGTCCAGCAAAATGATTTAGACTCCCCCCCTGCCCTCACCTGATTCAGATAGTCCAAAGTTCTCCAGATAGTACACCACTGATTACTTCGAGTCAGTCTGTCTCTCTGCAGCCTCAGGTTTTAAAAGAAAATGCTTTATTCCAAAGCACAGAGAGGGAAACTTTTTAAACTTCAGAAATACAGTTATGAATAGAAGCATTTTTTCCATTTTCCATTAGAATTAAATATACATTTAGTTTGACTCTTAGGCTAAACAGAAGTGCAGTTCCAAGTAAATCACAGTTCTCTACTAACACTAGTTTCATTGTGATAACAAGCAAATTCCCTCCACTTTCCAGACAAATTAAATTCCATTGAAATTTCACAAAAGGTTTGCAGAAGCTGGCAGAAAGCAAAGAATCCGTCACTGCATCTTCATCTATTGCATAGCACTAGATAAAGAAAGGAAATGGTAATCTTCAGCAGGTTAAAGCAGATTTAAAGTACTGTCCTGAACTGGAACAGCAGGTCCCAGCTCACCAAGGTATTTAATTACCTTTTTACCTTTAGTACTAAGTAGTTAGTTTAATTTCTAGCAGACTGCTCATGTATTTAAAGTTGCTTCTGAGAGAGCATTATGCTAGCACTGTGCCAGGCCCATCTTTTCTATCGACACTAGAGGCAAAGCAGTCAGACACAGCAACGTTTATTTTCTACTCACTAGAAAATACACCATCAATAATGTCTCTGTAAATTGCAAGTATATCTTTCAGTCACATCATAAATTGCATGTCAGCCTTTAGAAACAGCTGAAGTGGATCACAGCTTAACGTACCTGGTGCTGATATATACACATTTTTTAAATCACAGTACAGAGCTCTCTCACGATCATAAGCACAAAAGGAACAGGTGAACCTATCATTTACCTCAAGTAGCTAACTAAGAAGAAACCCACTTTGGTGGGTTTTAACTTTGTAAGAGACAGAAACTTCCCCAAGATGAAAATATACATGTGAAATATATGTTGCTTCCTGATGCAAATGTAAGAAAAAAATATATACTGGATAACAAAGCAATGCCAATATTAATGTAATCAACACTGCTCTCAGGTGAAGTGGAAGTAGAGATTATTTTACTAGAATGAAAACAAAAAATGCAGTACAGTTTCCCCATAGCTGAACAAATAACACAATTACAGAATATTCCACGTAACCTTTAACGACCTGTGAAATAAAAATTGCATGCATTGACTCCACAGGGAAGGTTCTGCCATTCACACTGGTAGAAGGAGAGAGGAACACAGCTGGCAGGCTTTAGCCAAAACTTTCAGTCACATTTCATATGAAATGCTTTGCGCTACAGATATCCCTCACATTAAAGTAGATACGATTTCCTCTTCAGGTCATCAAATTAAAATAATTTAGGACAGAGCCCTGCAACCTTACTGGACAAATGTGGAGGGGTTGAAGCATCCTGAGTTACTTGGGTCCTCCACCCAGAGTATCTGTTTCCCTGCATGCCCACAGCTCTATCCTTGCCCCAAGTCATTAATAGATGTCCTGAATGCAAAGAAAGCTTTGACATGGATATCCTGGTGCAGAGAGGAAGAGATGTGAGAGGCTGGCATGTCATCTCATTCGCCCACTGGAAGGAAATGACAGAAACCATCTTCAGAAGAGAAGAGAAATGCACAGGAGGTGGGTGTATGCTAACAGGGTTGTAGATGCAGAGCAAAATGCACCACAATCTCCAAATGTCCAGATGTGGCAGGAAAACCAGTGTGGGAACAGGAAGAAAGACCTCTAAACTTCAAAAGGTGTAGCATAGAGCCTTTGAGGATGAGCCCATTCTGAATTACAAGGAGCACTGCAAGAAACATGAAAACCACTTTATTTCCGCAGCGCTGTTTTCTACACCACGGAGATATAAAACAGTACTCCTCTGAGCTATCAGCTCCCTTTTGTTCATTTGTTTGTTGGATGGTTATTCACAGGGATGGCAGCTTTTATTTCAACAGTATAGATAAAAGCATCACACTGAAATTTAAATGTCAAAGAATACATACTCAAATGTCAAATACCAACAGACAAATGCCAACAGAGAAATGTCAGAAATACACCCATGTCTCCCACTGAATATAACTATATCTGCACAAAAGCAAGCCACAGCACGATGTGTAAAAACAAGAGTTTTTCTGCAGTTCCTTTGGGATGGTAACACCACTTGTGTCAATAACATCAGGATCTGGCAACCGTTTGACTGGATTATTCCAGGTACCTGGTTCATTTACAGATATAACAGTACAAAACTTGTATCATCACACTCCTGAATTTGCTCACTCGTCACTAAATGAAGGACCCAACTCAATGAACTTCTGAATGAATGCTCCTCTGCTTTCCAGCAGCCCATGAAAGATGAAGGAGGAGACTTGCAGGCAGTTTCTTGTAGATTCATTGGCTTAATTTGGCCAATAAAACCAAACATGAATATGAATTCTTGGTGTTTCTTAAACAGTTTGGTTTTTTGAGTCCTAGCAATATTAATGTTTGAATATAAGTAAACTTTTTAAAAGTAAGCAAATGACTCCAGAACCCAAATAGAACTGACTTCCTGCAGAATTTGGACTCTTGACAAATTCCAGTGCATTTAAATATTTGACTTTTATGAATTAAAATCAATTGATCGTTCCTCAGGGGAAAAAAATAAATTAAATTCTTTACACACTTTGTGTGAACCTCCGGTCCCAGTGACTTCAATAGGCCTTTTGTCAGGATTTCACCCTTCATTACCTCATATAAAAGTACTTAGAAACATGCTCATTAGGGAAGATGCATTTGTTTAGAAACTTCAGTCAGTCTGCTAATTGCAGCTGCTTCCACTAGAGCTGAGAAATAAAAATGGTTAGGTAGCTCTGTAGTCAGACCACAAAATACACGAAAACCTGAAATGCACTTTAATTGGTGTAGCTAACAAAAATATATCTGACTCCTGTAATTATTATGATTTGCCTTCAACACTAGTGGCTCATACTCTGGGAAGTAAAACCTAATCAAAGATAAAACTTGTGACATTTCGTCAAAAGAGTAAAACCAACATATGACATTTTAACCTTAAAAGTTTTCTTCTCTGTAGCTGAGGTTAATGTTTTAGGAATCCCAGCCTGTTTGGTTTGGGTTTTTTTTTTTGTTTTTTTTTTTTGTTTGTTTGTTTGTTTTTGTGGGTTTTTGTTTGGTTTTTTGTTTTTGTTTGGTTTTGGGTTTGTTTTTTTGTTTGTTTGTTTTGTTGGTGTTTCTTTTAACTTTGTGACATTGATTGGAAATACCGTATTTATTTTAAATCCTTCTACTATTCAATTTAGTGTAAAAAATACAATATTTAATTGGAATAATTTTTAACTTTTTTTTTTTGAAAGGTGCTTCTGAGAACAATTACCACTTTCTCACAATATATACAGAAATATCTTTCTAAAGAAAATTCCTTTCTCTACAGCAGAACTCATTGTAAAGCTTTCTGTGGATCACTGAATGCTGTTTACAAAATAATTCAGAACAGATTAAAGCTGTTCTGCTCTGGACACTTTCTTCTTTTTATCCAGCCACAGCACATCACAAAACTCTATGGACAGTATTTATAATGCAACCCTCAACAGGAAAATTTTCTTAGAATCTCCATATTAAATTTTAAACACTTATCTTGGCAAACACAAAAAAATTGTATACTTTCATCATCTTTTCAGCTTTCCTTTTCTCCTGAAGCATGTCTTGCAACACTGAGTTTCATGGTCTAATTATATTCCACACAAAATTCTGTTCCTTTGACCAACTAAAAATCTATTTCTTTTCAAAAGCAGTGAATGTCTCCTTGTCCTCGAACTAAGATAAAGGGTGAACAAGGAAGGTTCAAAAAGCCTGTTTGCACTATCTCATTGTTTCACACAATTTACATGTGCCCATGGTCCTTAACCTCTTTAAAAGCAAACTGTACCATAGTTTAAATCTGCATTATAAATGTAAATTATACCATCAGAAAAGAGTCAGAAAGGATAAGAAGTCTTTTTGCACATTTATATTTCCAAGACCTTTATGTGGGTACCTATTTCTCTTCTACCTTTTTGTGAAATGAAATGAAAGAACACAACTTAATGCTTCACTCAGGCATTCACCCAGACAGGCCTGAAGTCAAAAACCAGCCAAAGTCAACCAATTAAATTAAATGAAGGGATACAGATTTAGGAAGGACTACTTGGTTGCTCTTAAGAATAAATAGCTCCTTAATGCATAGCATGGATAACAAATCAAGTCAAAATATGTTGGAACAGGATGAATTTACAGGTGAAGGAATGAGGACTCATCCAACATTCTTGTCGCCTAAAGACTTTGTGAAGTGCACCTCCAAATATCAACAAGATCCAGTTCTGTTTGGTTACTAAAGCATCTCTCATGATCTCTGCTCAAGGTGACATAACTATAGGCATGTGCGTACATCAAGGTATTGACAACAGTCGAAACAGCAGGAACTGAATAACAATTACGATAAATAGCGGAGCAAAAATTTCAGGACTTTAGAGACACTTTTAAACTTCCTCTTTATCTCTCCCTTCTTTCAGAACATGTATCTGTTGCTGCAGAAAAATTTATCTGTTGTATGCAGATAAATGACGTCGTAAAGTGACGCTGACACATGGAACCAGCTTACACATATTAAGATAACTTTCTCTGTCATTTGCTTTTAGACAATCACTTCAGCTTCCTCGCATATAAAAACCAGTGATTTGATACACTAAAGGAAGAGATCCTCATATTATCTTTCAGGAAATCTGTGTTTGAAAAAGAGTTGCTCCTGGAAAATCCTATTAGTCTTTTATTTTCCTAAGAGGTACCATATCATTTTTTCTACTTTTGCCATCCCAGATGGGCAGTTGTCCAAAGTTAAAGATACGCACTGCAAATAGAAACTTGCTTCCACCATTCCTTACACAGGACTTTATTTTTACAGACTATCAAAACTGAAAAGAGTAATTTTGCTGGAAATGTTTGACATTTCCTCAAACAACCTCAGTCCAAGTATTTGGACTGTGTCTGGCAGCTGAATACATAACATTGCACTTATTCTGTATAAGTTAATTTCTACTAACATATTAAGCATTCATTGCATGAAGACAAGAGGTTACAGAAATTTTATCTATGTTATGATAGATTTTCTGTACCTATGAATGTTAACTATCTAATGGCTACATATCCCACTTTGACCAGAGTGCCAATGTGGGTGCTCTAAACATAATTTAATGTAAAATTTGCTATTTTGGAAATGGGTTGGAAGGGTTCCAAACCAACAGCTTTCACTGTTCTTTTGGGACAGTCAACCAAGAGCTGAGCACATTCAGTCTTAACAATCAATACCTTGATCAACACAACCTACTGCAAGGCCTCTTTGCAATAATAAAATTGATGTGTATCTAGAAATTCAAGACTTTTCTCCCATTTCTTACTCCTCTTGATGACACACAACAACACATTATCTGCCATCAAACAGTTTTCTGTTTGTTCTGTGATGGAACACAAGAAAGCTTTTTACAGGATCAGTAAAAACAGTCTCTTGTTTGAACACGTGTAGCCTCACCTTGCGTATGCCTCTGCCAAGATCTTCTCCATAATTTGTCCCCAGAATTTCAAAATGCACATTGGGATTGCCCCCATTTTCTGCAAATTCCAGTTCTCCAGTCAAGCCATTCACTCCACCCTATTGGAAAAAAAAAAGAAAAAACAACAAAAAACAACGATTGAAAACTCAGAATTAAACAATTATAATAACCTTTTATTATTTTGTTACCCAAGGCATTTGTGCACTGATTATGCAGTATACATTCAGAAGTACTAGAATCAATATAATTTTCCCAAGAACACATTTCCTGAAAAAATTTTGAAGTCTGAATTGTTTCTGTATCATTTAAGTTCTTTACAGAAGACTCAAACTCAGCAGTGCTAAGCAGATGCAATGCAAGCAGTAGTCTCTGTGTATCTGCACTCCCAGTTTTTGTCCTTTGACCTGTCAGTGTATATGTATAGACATCCTAGCCTCATTAAAAAAAAAGTTTTTTGACTAATTTTAGTGGATGTGAATGTTAAACTAATGACACATAAACAAAAGAAATGGCACAAAAAATACTTTTGTTTGTTTATTTTTGCATACCTCTCTTCCATCCCATCCCCCCCCCCCCACACCCCCCCGACAATGTTTCTCATACAAGATATTTCCACATAAGATCAGGCTGAGTTTTGCATGAAGTTCAGCATTTTGTGAGCCCAACATAACTGATCCGATGAGGGGCCTGCCTAGCTGAAAATAGTGATTTTTCTGTTTTCCCCCAAAACTCTACTGCTAAGAATGGATGAGATAAGCAATACAATGCAGCGTATTTTCAAGCTTGCTTTTACTTTTCACACTTTTGTCAGAAGGGGTTAAAATACTAAAGAAAAAACAGTGAATATTTACTGTAAAGAATCACGAGTTGAAAGGGCTATAAATGCTATAGCAATACTCAAAACATATTCCAGGGTTCATTCAACATGACACTCATTTCATCTTTGTGTAAGAACTGTGATGACAAGAACTTTAAATTTAACAGAGACACAGTGAAAACCCTTAGCCTTACAAAATTTCTTCAGATTTCAGATTCAGGGAAAGTTAGATATTTAACCCACTCCCTCAAAATAACTCGAACAACATTTTAAGTATGTACATGAAAAAAACATCTGCCCCTGGTGTAAATCCATATGAAATGCACAGCTTTTCTTCAAAACATGAGGCAAGAGTTTTATAGCTATGATTTATCCTTCAGTCAAGAGCTTTATTATTTGAACTGAAAAAAAAAAAAAAAAAGGAAAATTAATGCTTTATATACAAGCTACCTAGCACACGAGCCTTGCTGAATCATGATTTTAAAAGCTGTATTCTCACATCTTCATTTTGGAGAAAATCCAGGAAGGAGTACAAAATTTGCATCTCCATTGCTGATTATTATGAACTAAAAAAATGTTGTCATCCTTTTATAAAGCATCCTATAATAAAAATAAGGAACTTGATCACTGAGATAATACCTTTAAAATTTACTAGCAACTACTAGAGAGTGCTATTATCAGGGAATAATATAGAAATATTTCATGAAGTGCCTTTTTCAGTTAAAAATAATACTTTGTGCAAATATGTATTTAATCTTTTTTAATCTTTTCTATAATCTTTACTTTTTGAATGCAGTAGAAGAATTTTTTTATTTTTTTATAAAAGAAAAACAACATCGTGATTAAGGGTGCACCTGCACAGTCTTTTGCAGAGTCTGGGTCATTTTGCCCTCAGTGAGAGCCAGCCAGACAATTCTGACGCACATCCTTGTCGCTAGTATGACACTGAGGTTACTTATTATGCTTGAGCAGAATCCTGTAATAATCACACCTTCATGGCTTTTAGATTGGGGTTATCACACCTCTGGCAGGTTCAGAGTAAAGACAGAGTGAGCTTGTGTTTACCTGCAAAATCATTTGAACATATCCTTAGGCAAATAATGGATTTTCACAAATATAAACCTATCCTGTTAACTTAAATTTGACTATATCCTATTCATGAACCAGAAATAAAAACCCGTTCCACATACCTTTTTTTTTTTTTTTCTCATACAGACTCATCTGGCTTTCTGATTAACAAAGGCAGAATTTTATGGTACATATGATGTAGACATGCCTGCAAAGCAGCACACATCTGCAAAGTTTGGGATCGCCATCTGACCTATGAAAACCTACATCTGGCTGACTTGCTCTCCCTGATATCACACACCTATTCCTGGTACTGCACCACTCTGACCCCTTATCATATACTGGTTTTATATATTATAGTTCATATTTCCTGTTACCTTTTTCCCCACAATGTGAATTAAACCCATGGGTCTCATGTAGGTAAAGTATCAATATTAAGCTGCTATAGACCACTTAAGCTGCACAATAATTTCTAGTGAGACACAAGCAAGGTCTGGAAAAAAGAAAGCAAAATTCTGGAACCAAATGATAAAAAATGCAAATACTGAACATCAGCAAAAAAAAAATAATAAATTCTTAATTGTAAATGCTTTGCAAAACAGAAAGTGCATAAAGCATTTTTCTTTCTTTTTATTTTGTGATAAAGTAATTTTAAATTGGGAACATTCAATATAAAGTGACTTCTGAGAATGCTCCCAACAATTTATGGGACATGAAGATAGAATCATGTCTAAAATATAAATTATTTTTTGATACCTAAGACAGCAATTTAAAATTTTACTCAACTTCTAATTTCATTTTTATAACCTTTGTCCTTATTTGAGCAAGTACGATAAAAATAATGAAGATGAATTTCACCTCAGTTACATTTGAACAAATGCAATCCACTTCTAATAAAAACACTTTTGTCTTTGTTAATACATAGCCCCTAACATATAGAACAGGTTAACTGACTTACCTAACATATTTTGGAACTGAATCTCTACCCAAAACCATTGTGTGTAAGTTTATTTACCTTGATTTTTTAAATGGCTGCAAATATAAGGGCAAGATAGGAACTCTGTTAATTTTATTTGTCTGCAATCCAGTGTTATCCATAATAACAATTTTTCTCATTCACCTATTTTGCAATTTTATCATGCTTTGAAAACTTCTCATGTAAAAATGTCTCTAATCAGAACTTACTTTCCTAGACTGTGTACTTTTGCAAATACTGTAATAAGAGCTCAGATTAGATGGTAATGCTCTTGGCTTGGAAAGGGAAGAGACAGAAAGACAGAACAGTAAAGAACCACTCATATAATACCAAGAACAAAACTAAATCTGATGGGAAACTTCTCAGAGTTCCTGATGCCTCCTCCCTATCTGGGACATAACTTGCTGCTCCTGTAGGCCAGGCAGTCTTGCTAGTGCTCTCTACTAGCCCTAATTGTCCCACACTGCTCTTTTACAAGGTTTACATGAGCCTGTTTTATTGCTTAGGGCTGATGGAGTGACACAGTGTATTGCCTAGGAAGAGTTTCAGGACACTGCTCCAATTTTTTTGCATAGACTTTCACATCATGGATCCCTCTAAAACACATACTTCATTTATGGCATGTATTTTATCCCTCTGCTAGTGCACAGTGGAAGGAGATCACAAAGGAAATAGACATTGGTATGACAGCTACTAATCCCGTAACTTCCCAATGAGATTTTTCCAAGTTATTTTTTGTGTTAATTATGATAATGGAAAGAGTCAAATAAATGTTTAATTCCATATAACTTACAGAAACAATGCTATTTGGGGGAAAAGGAAGGCATGTTTATTATCTGCTCTCAGATTCCTCTAAGGTTGAGCTGCAACCATGTGATTTCCTGACACATTTAAAACTGAAGAATGAAATGCCAGTTGTTAGGACAAAAATGTTTTACTTACATTTCTGATCACTGCTCTGGGCTTTGCAGAACTGCTATAAAGCTTGGCAATATAGTTAAAGCCTACTTGAGTCCCATCTAGACTGGCAAGATAAACTACAGTTTATATACGCTTAGTGCTTAGGCACCACTATATTGTAAGTCCGTGAAGAAAACACTATTTACCCAGCAGTCAGAACCTCGCTTGGGAATGTCAGCTTCTCAATCATCAGTCACAAAATACTGTATTTGCTCTGACGTTCCTGGGCTTTTTTTTTGCTTTGTTGTGGTTTGGGTTTGTTGGGGTTTTCATGTGGTTTTTTGTGGGTTTTCTTTTTTAATTAAAATACATTAGCTATTTTGCAATTACAGAAAAATAAAGGTGATTGCAGGCAGACAAAAATGCCACAATCATTAAATATGAGCTTCACATTTTATTCCTGAAAAAAACCTGACATCAAAAACACTGCTGAGTTTTAAACTCAACACACCATTTTTAGCTGCTAGGGAAGAAAGTCTAATCTACCACCTGAAAAAGAATTCGGCATCTTTTTGATGTGTCACCACTGAACATACTGACATTTCTGAGACCAGAACTATTTGACAATTCCACCTACGATTCATGAAACAGCACGAGGTACAGCTCATTTTCCACAAAGGAATAAGCTCTCTGTTGCTGCTAGCACTAAAAATTTGTTGCTTGTCAGTGAGCTAAACAAATATGACTGGGAAGAGATCAGGTAAGCGTGAGAGAAGATATATGCAGTAACTTGTCATTTTTCTGAGTTGATCCTCCATATAATCCTACTTACATTTATTCTCCAGCTATTTGGGAAGATTAATTTTCCAACAGTAGAATTGTTTTCTAGTAATACTTACTTGTCTCACTGTGAAATAGCTCTACTTAGAAATAAACAAGTGAGCATGTGTTTGGGGATAGTTCCTATTACAGAAGTGAATTTAGAACTAATTGCTAAAGCTGGCCAAATTCATTAGAAGGATTGTATTTCCTGATGAATTTAACAATTTATCCAGTTCCAGAATGGGTAGAAACAGATATTGATTTTAATAATTGTAGTGGGCTGAATTCACACAGAAAGAACAGCTTTTGGAGCTGTTTGTAGAAATAGTGATGCAGGAATCAAATGTTCACAAGTGAAAAGTAACAAAAGACAATAGGAAATGATTCAGACAGCTATTTTGCCATTTCAAGAAATAGTTGAAAATCTAATTTCCCCTCATTCCCTACTCTTGCCTCTTGGTTTATTAATCATAAAGAAGTTAGTTTATTTACCACCAGAGTTCTATTTTTAACAAGTGCTGCCACTGGTAGAACATCAGTATCCCTTTCTCTTACCTTCACACCTTCAGCGTGTAGCTTTGTAGAGATTTCCCATCTCTTTGCTTATTTTCCTTTCTGCAGCTAAAACACAGTCAAATATTCCTGTTTCTGTATCTCTGATTCTAGGGGATAGAGTTTTTTTTGTGGGGTTTTTTTTTTTTTGGTTTTGTTTCATTTTCGTTTTTTCCTAGAAAACCTTCTTCCAGAACTAGTTTTTCCTGTTTTTTTTTTTTTTTTTTTTTTTTAGCAGCAAGACAGTAAGACCTCAGTTGTGTGAAGCAGTAGATGGCAACATCACTTCCATTTCTTCCAGGAAAGCAGCTAGTCCCTTTCTAAGGCAGGCAGGCTGGAATTAGGCATCTCTTCCTTAACTCTTTCCTCACCAACACCATACTCGGCTACAATGCAATACCCACTGAAACTACATTGAGGAGACTGATAGTCTGGGACAAGACGGTGATTCCAGCTCTGTGTTAGGGTTAAAGTTTTGCAAAGGATAGAAATTCTTTTTCCAGGAGCATTTAATAAATCTCAGGTTGTACCTTCACTGTGAACTAACAGTATATTTTTACACTACATTCTTGAAAGAGTGATCTAAAAATGAAAACACAGAACCTTTTATTCATAAACTACTTAACTATTTAAATGGTAACTTTTTTATATTTTCTTTCAAAGTTAAGGAAAACTGTCCTGTTTTTGAGAAAAACTTTTTAATTAACTTAGTTTTTATTTTTCCTTTCATTATCTTTTATTTTTCTTGTTTTCCTGATACCTTGTCAGACATTCATGAATGTCAACTTTTTAAGTTCAAAATATGCAGCTGTGATACTGAAGTTCTTCTACAGAAGCTTCTTATCAAAGCTATCTCATTCAAATAGAGGGGAAACCCAAAAGCAATAGGATACAAGCCTGGTTAGCTACTCATGTCAGGGATTTTATCGGCATCTGACTGATGAATTTTTTTAGCAAGCTAGCCACAACCCTAGAATTTACACTTGTTCCTGCTTTCTTGAATGTTTTCATATTCCTTTTGGCCATATCTCTTTATGTTTCAGGGTTAAGAGCTACATAAATCGATCTTTAACACAGTGCAACTCTTCTGTGAAAGGTCATGGAAGGAGTTTGTTTTATTAATCACATCATTTTAAGAGGAAGACGATAAACTGGATAGCTAGAATGATATGACAATGAATGGAATAAACTCTGTCATGCAAAGAGATGAGATAGCAGTAAGAAAGAGCATAAATGATGTTTATGCAGGAGATCAGGGTCAGTCTCACATCCAAAATCAACAGAAACAAGCAAATAATCATAATGTAAAACAGTCAGCAGCTCTTTCCATGGTGGAGCACTTCTAATTTTAGAGATGCTAGTATGGCTACCAGACTTTGCCTGAAACTCCAGCTCAGATACTAAATTCTAATTCTAAAGGGGAAGTGGATATCTTTACTTCTATGGCTCAAGCATCCTATTTGGAGTTCGGTAAGTAGAAATAGCTTTTAGTTTATTAATGAAAAAGTTTGCAATAGTATTTACAAAATGTAAGTTGAGAAGAAAAGTTCCAAAACCAGCCTTGCCTGAAACATAGCTTAAAATACAGCGGACTGTCAAATGTGAAATTGAAATTGTGCTGATAGGTTAAGAGCAATACAGTTTAGAGTCCCCAAAAACTCTATCTTGCCCCTGAAATGTGCTGGATTATCCTTGCAGTCTCATGACTTCAAACTGCTAGAATGGAAACAGGAGACAGCCCCCAAAGAAAGAAAATAAGCAGGGTTTAAAGGAGCCTTCCATTTTGCCTGCATAATCATAACTTCTGGGATAGTTAAAGGCCTAATGCAGAATGGCAACTCTTGAAGTAACATAATATTTTTAATTCTTTTAAATTTCTTCTTAATGAAAGCCATAGATAAAGCACCTTTGTACACACACACACATCCAAGAAGATCTTACAACAGTCTTCCAGTACCAAAAGGAAGCCCACATGAAAGATGGAAAGGGACTTTTTGCAAGGGCATGTAGTGACAGCACAAGTGAATGGCTTTAAGCTGAAAGAGGGTAGATTTAGATCAGATATTAGAAAGAAAATTCTTTACTATGAGGGTGGTGAGGAACTGGAACAAGTTGCCCAGAGAAGCTGAGGTTGCCCCATTCCCAGCAGTGTTAAATGCCAGGCTGGATAGGGCTTTGAGCAACCTGGTCTAGTGGAAGATGTCCCTGCCCATGGCAGTAGGGTTGGAACTAAATAAGCCTTAAGGTCCCTTCCAACCCAAACCATTCTATGATTCTATGATTTTAATTCAGAAACTGTACATATATCAAAACTATTGCTTTGAAAAGACACTGCTAGCACTGGCAAGACCAGTACGCACTTCAGGAGGGAGTACTGCATAATGCAAGTATTTTAGAAATAAAAGACAAGGAAATACAAGGAAAAGGTACCTTCTTGATGGTTTCCAACATTGACCGTCCTCCTTGCCAGGGCTTAGAGTTCTTCCTTATGCAGGTGAGGCTGGCCATGCTGTGCCATTTCCTGTCTTCCAGCTTCTTATGAAAAGCATTCGCCAAGAGAAGGACAGTGTCATATATATAAAGATTTGAAATCTGCAAAGACATAAGAATGGGAGTATTAGCATTATTATTTTTGGTCTCCTGCCAGCAGCAAGAATTTGTCATTTATTTTGCCTTGCCCATAATACCCTGGTAATTAAATGACTTATTTGATATTAAGAAGAAATTATAAGAGTCAATAAGCCATATCTTCAGCTTCTTTAGGAACTGCAGCTAAGGGCTGTCACACTACAAGTGATCTGCAGGAACAACTACATGTGAAATACAGGCAGCCCAATCACTGGCACAGCTCCATCTGGAGGATTTAAAGACCTACTCATGAAAGTAAACTGACTTCCTTTTATTTTTAATCAGCTGCCTGCAACTTTCAATTTTCAGCCACCGGATATTTGGACATCATAAAATTTTCTTCAAGATTGTTTTATTCTTTTGAAAAACAGAAAATCTGAAAATTCAAAATAAATCATTTTATCATGCTTTTTTTCCCCTGTTTTTTAAAATCAGTTCTGATTGAGACAATTTCTGGAATGAAATATGACCCAATGAAATCTTTCTCAGTGTGCAGTTGCATGGTGATTCTGCAATGTATACTGTTTCTTGTCAGAGTATTTGGCAATGGCTGTTGATTCCTTGCAGGACAAAACTCTTATTGAGTAAATGTGTACATGTTTCACAGTGAGCATAGTTAAACACATACTGTGGGAGGAAGTTCCAGTTTGGCATTAAAGAGGTAACAGTTGAACTCAATAAAAGAAATTACTTGTGTACCAGGTCCACTTACCCACATATGATTTCTATACAGGTGCTTTTAAATACACAAAGTCAGATGTGAAAGATACATTTTAATGTAAAAGAACAGAAGCTTAGAATTCGTGAACACTTCTGAAACAAGTAATTTACAGTACAGCTGTATTTCAGTCATTTCTGTCCTCAAATGGCAGGAACATTTAAGTCACTATAATAAGAGGAAACCTCAGCTCTCCTGAACAGAGGTTCTTGGGAAGAGAAATGATATTCGGAAATGCAAGGACCTTTGGTATTATTTATAGGTAACCTATATTATTTTTAGGTAACCTATTGGTCATTTGAAGCCATGGGGCCTGAAGTTATTGAGAGAAACTCAGATTTCTAGCTTCACTATGAAAGAGACTGTAGAATACTCCTAGTGCTTGAAAATCAATTAGCCAGCAATAATTTGCTGATTGAGGCAAGGTTGCTGGATTTTAACTCCATCAGTCACAGACAAGACAACAGACATTTCCAAGATTGTGGAATATGCTGACTACTCCATGTAAAGGTTTCTCCATGCAGATGGTCTGCTCAAAACCTTAAAAGAAGGAAGCTGCCGACAGGAAAGTACACCAGCATTGTGGAGAATAACCTATTCTGCCTCTCAAAAATATCCAAAGACTGGGAAAGTCCTGCAGCTATTGGGAGGGGAAGGAAGCACAATAATGCAGAAGATCTGAGACACTGATTTGCAATGCCACATATCACCTTAAAATAAAGGAGGAAAAAAGAAAAAAGGAAAAAAGAAGAAGCCTTTCTTTCTGCCTAATTTCTCATTTCCATATATTTTGTATGTTTTTAGTTTCTTATGTAAATTCCATCTTTATGCTGTCTTTGCCTGTGTCATACTCAATCTGATCTGTACAGTTCTTACAGGAAGGTTTTGTGACAGACTCCTTCCCTGCTTTGCATTCAGGAAAGATGTTGTCTTTCTCCTTACCTTGCCCAAATTTCCTGGGACATTTTGTCTTCCACACTTTATTGAAGAAGATCTAATGGTCTGCTGATATCCCTCCTGATAAAATCCCCGGATCATCCATTGCCTTTACAACTCCATTGGTAGTACCATAAATGCACAGAACTTTTGATTTCTACTTCCCTTTTCCTTTAAAAGGCAATGATCCTTTACCCCCTCTTTCTCAAAAATGCTTCTTTATTCTTACTCAAGGTTCTCCCATGACTCCAATGGCTGTGAATATTTCCATTTCAGTATTCACCGCGGAACTAATTTACATTCTGCAGATGCACAGGCTAGGCACCTCTGTGCATGACAGGATTAAAAGCATGCATTGAGGATCAGGGTTCAGATTAATCAAGCATTTTGAAAATAACTTGGATTATTTTTCTGTGCATTGTAAACCTACAAAGAACTCAAAGTGTTTCAGCTAAAACTGCATATCCCCAAAGAAGTCAGCAGCACAGGGATATTCAGGGGAGGCTGAAGGAATTATTACTATTCTGTGAGCCAAGTTTATTTTACATAAGCCTTTGCCAAAGGAGAAAAATGAAACCAAAACAAGATTAAAAAAACCCAAGAAAACAACACAAACCAAACAACAAAAAGAACCCAAAAACCCAACCACCTCTAGACAGCAGAGACAATAAGGTCACTAATGAGACTAAATTGGTAGATGAAGGGCTACAGATGCCAAGTCATCATTTCTCAACAGAATGACAATTCTTTCAAGGTAGCTTCCATAACCTAATATCATGGGAATAGAAGATTATTGTCACAGTTCATGAGGAAGGATGAATTCTCTAGTCTAAGAGTAATATAGCTGGGTCTTCATTAAGTATTAACAGGGCTCAGGAGTCCAGAGTTCAGCAATTATTAAGCATCGTTATTCCTTCACTAACAGTTCATCCTAACAACAATCAGTCGCTGATAATGCAATGATAAAAACATTAAAA
Organism: Lathamus discolor; assembly: GCF_037157495.1. NCBI lineage: Eukaryota > Metazoa > Chordata > Aves > Psittaciformes > Psittacidae > Lathamus > Lathamus discolor. The sequence continues at coordinate 115,817,381 of NC_088884.1, forward strand.
TCAATTTCTACTACTCAAAATCACCCTTCCCTATCACTACTAGAAGTATGCTTCATTAGTAACTGTCCTGATGCACAGAGTGGGGCTGTAATTTCAAATCATTTTACACTTTTATTCATATCCCATGTGAATTTACTGGGACGTTTAACACGTTGCCTGGTATTGATTACTGATCCTTTATTTGATCTTAAACTAATGCCTGGATGCTTCCATCAGCAAGCAGTATCTAACTGCATAACCTCCTGTGGATGCAATTCAAAATTCAGATGTGATTTTTTTTTTTTTTGTTCCAGAGTGTAGAAGAAAGGTATTTAGCAATCAGAGTCATTAATCTGGACTAATGGCATTTACTTTATGTATGCCTAGACCATTGCACTTAGTTTTTAAACAAACAGGTTATGGTACTAAATACTTATGTGAATCCAGGTTTTAACTTCCTGCCTCCAAAATGATACAAATTTATAGAAGTTGTTGCTTCAACTAGGACAGTCCCAGAGACACAATGAGAGTTCTTCACAAAAATGCTTTTCAGTGTTTCAATAAAGATGCTGAAAATATTAATTACTCACATGGACTTCAGGGGCAGTAAAAATAAAAATCAAGAAATCCACCCTTATAATTTCCAGAGAATATATCTGATTAGTCATACTTCGATGGCATAAAAAAAGCATTGGAAATTTCAATTTATAAACTGTTTCAATTCCCCACTGGAATGGAAGTTAATCTATAATATTGTTGGGGAGAACAAAGAAACAGCAAACAAACCCCACAGCTACTCAAAGGTTTGTGCATCACACGAACACACAAGGGAATCTGTGTCTAGAGTTTTTCTTCCTTCCATTTTTTAGTGTTGTGTCCCCCAGCCACTAATGAAGTGCAGCCATCTCAGGGAAAATACGAAAAAAGCAACTCAACTGTGCAGAACATTTAAACCAGTCAAGCTTCCATCATTCCTTTGAACCAGAATGTTGTGAAAGCTTTCAACAAAATTATTATAGGTCTCCAAGCTATAGATTGGTAAAGAGGCATAGGTTAAGGTATAAGGTCCAAGCTAACATATTAAATGGATTTTGCCAATTTGTAAAGAATAAACTTTGGTTTCTAGAACCTTTTTTTCCCTAGAGTCAGTTCACTACTAAACTGAAAATGAAATGAAAGTGAAGTTGAAGAGAAAAATACATCGAATGTGAAGCCTTCTATCAATACATGATTCTTATTTTCTGCCTTGCTGTAGTTAGTAAGACCATGCTGCCGTAATAGAATGGTAGAATCTGAAGAATGTCACAGTTCTTAAATAGCCTCTAGAAATATCATGTGCATCTATTGACCTTACATAGCCGTATTTATTTTAGGAACTCTAATGGGAACACCAAGCAGTGTGCTACAGCCAGCTATTCATGTTATCAATAGCTATTTACCAGCTGCTTTGTGAAAAATTACAAGACAAAAGCTCTTACAGCTAACCTGAAACAGAGCAAGACCAGCCACACTTCTCTTTTTTTTCTCACGCATATTTATTTTAAGCAAGGACAATCTTTAACACCTCCCCATTTCTCTCCCATTGTTTTCCTTCACTCATTAATTTTAGCATCAAAGATGACTGCTTTTTGAGGCTAAGTCAGATATGCTCCCCCTGCACTGCTGCCAATGCAGCCATCTTTTCACAACTTCATAAATGACCATACAAAAAAACCCCCAAAGTTGAATCAGTATCTTAAGCCAATTTCAGATTCCTGATTTGCCATAGCTTTGTCATGACGAAGACTAACCATACATGAGAGAGAGAGTTGCTGCTCCTGGAAAACTGTGTGAAGCCAGGAGGACAGTGACCATGATCTTGTCGCTGATTTCATGTGGTAGGAAGGCTGTTATAGTTTAATTGTGATTTGTACCTAACAAATAAACAAACTGAAAATAAGGCCTCTTTTGGAACATAGGCATAGATCTAAGTGCATACAGCAAGACACTTGCAAGAGGATGATGCAGGGGCTCCCAGGAAGGCTCTCCTATTCACAACACTTCTGAGGGTTAAAGAAGACAAGAGACATTGGCCATGGAGATGAAATTCTCCTCAGAGAGATGACAGAAAGTAAAATTTGACAGGACAACAAAACAACTATCTTACTGCCTGGAGATTAGGTGGCTTTTGGGGACTTTTTTCTCAATTGCTGTGGAGTAGGGGAGTTGTTATAGGCCATCAGTCTCACTCACCCACTGCCCAAGTATTTTCTTGCCATGCCATGAGCCACGAAACTACATGTCAGAAAGAACATAAAAAATAAACACTGAATTACACTAAGACCGTGAGGAAAAACCTTAATCTGATCTAGAAAGACAGTTCCTGGGTGGGAATAGACAGGTACATGAACTACCTCCATGCTTTGGGAGAAGGGGTCCTTCGGATCACACAGTGACGAAGATATTCTGTGGTTCCCACGGAAACAGCGCTGACTTATGTTTTGGGGGACTGGAAATGTTTGTCGAATAATTGTTAACCTTCCAATTGACCTTCTCACCAGCTCCTGCACATCTACATCATTTATTTCCTGGAAGATAAGGCAAGGGAGAGAATATACATAAAAGTTAAAATCAGAAATACTACCAACAGAGTAGAAAAAAAATAACTGATAGAACTAAGAGACGTGATTGCTACACAGATATTGTCCAGCTCTGCCATAACCTCAAAAAGGACATATGCATCCTCATTAAAACAACTGACATAACATCCTTACAACAGTTGCCAAAGTTTAAAATGTACTGTGCCCAGACTACAAATTTTTGTAGACGTAACTGGGCTTAGTTGTTTCATTTTGGGTGTTCTCTGCCTCTCCTTTTACCTTTGATCTTTTAAGTAAAAGTGTTTCACAGCACCCTTGGCAGTGTAAATCAGTAGGAAGCTGTACCATGATGTATTTCTAAGTGTAGCATTACTTAGGACCTATGAAGGTACAGACAATTATTCAGGCCTTAATTGTTCATTTCCTGGAAAACAAGTATCAACAATCTATGAACAATGTGCAAGCTAGCAAACATGATTTACCAAAAAAGCAAAGAAAATGCATCAGATCATTCTATGTGTGTACATGCTTGTTTATAACACCACCTAATTTAAACCCAGCTTTTTACTCCATGGAGCACCTATTAAGGCTTACAGCTGAACACACATCTCTATGGACATACTTTGGAGAAAAAAAACCAAAACCATAAGTAAATACACCAATATGTGAAATATTAACCTTAAAATATTAACTTTAAGGCAGGTTAGGGAAACAAAAAAAACACTTTTAACACAGTATTAATCCTTGTAGTTTGGGAACATGGTCCTTTACACCATTGAATGATGAGGCCCTTGGGAAACATGGAGTGAGAAGAGTGTGGGCTCACAAGCTACAGCAACTGGCTCTAATCTTCACATAAGAACTTGAACTTTAGTTAAACAGCATTTTTCTGGTGACTCAAATAGGGTCAGCTAGTAGCTTTCAAGGCAATTATGTGTATTTTTCTGTAAAGCAGGAGTAATAATATACAAAATTGCTCAATCTTTTTAACTAGAATTTATTTTTCATCATGCTGAACTGCTTGTCCATAATCTGTCTTAACTACAGACGCTGATGCCCTGAACTTTTTAGACGCTTAAATTTCTGGATACCCTTCACCCCCCTGTCTCTCCAAGTAACAGAGGTGCTCAAGGAGCCTGCATTTAACATACGCTTGTTTACAGCCACAGTTTATTGAGTATTTCTGATTCTCATTTGTGTACTTACAGCTTTTCATTTTTTAAGGATACAGCACATCTGCACTGTTATACCTGTAACTAAATGCCATTATCTGTTATGACTGTATCTAAATGCCTCTAGCCTCCTGATCTATGGCCATAATCAAGTCCTTAGGAGACACCAGGAGATAGACCTGAACCCAAATTACAGATTTTTTCTTGTGAAAAGGAAGCTGAGCTTTTCAAAAAAGCAGCTCCTGAAATGTTAAGGCAACTATCTTGGTAATTTTGGCTTCAGTTAACATTCTTTAAATTAATTATTTTGAAGCAACTTCTTTGGACATACTGGTATTTAAATTAAATCTTGGTGATCCCATTAAATTTTGGAAGAAAAATACATAAGATGAAAATTTTAACTTCTCCTCTCCTGACTACAAGCATTTTACTCTTCTTCACAGATTGTCATAGATTCTGAATTAAGCTGTTGTTAATGCTATTTATGAAATACAGATTTTTCTACCAAAAAAAAAAAAACAAACCCAAAACAAAAAACCACACGGCAACAGCTGTGTCCAGTGTAATATCTTGTATTTCTGGTTGATTAATTCTTAATGTAACACAGATAATGGTTTGTCTCAGCTTAAAAAGCCGTCTTCATTTAGTCTGTACCATTTCACTAGCTGCAAGGTAAAAAAAAACCAAACCAAACCAAAAAAATAAAAAATGCTGTTTTAGCAAAATGCATGTAATTTTCAATATAATCAGAAAGAAGAGCTCAAGAAACTTCTTGTCCTGATTTTAAACGATATCCTTTCTTAGAAGATCTGAAAAAAGTTTGCCTGATTTCATTATACACTGTGCCCAAACTGTAACAGCAAGACTATTAGACTTCTTCTAATAATGTAAAGCCTGATACCTGCATGGCCACGTTATATTGCTAAGTACTACTTTGACAGGGATTTTGACTTTCAGCTGCTCAAACATTTATCTTTTCTGCCTCAAAAGTGTATTTATTTTTTCTATACTCAGTATTTTTGGTACACTTTAATTAAAGTGTTCTCATTTTAACCTTTAGGTTGCTACCTCACAGTTTTACACATCACTTGGGAACTAATAACAGAATCAAAACACAAAAGAGATTTTTGTCTGGTTGCCAAGGAGGTATATACATCAATAGATTAATGACAGCTATTATTTTAAAATGCTGTGAATGCCACTGATCATATCATATATTCAGATTTTAGGTTAACAACAAAGCAATGCCATGCAAAGAAAAATTCAACTTGAGTAATTTGCTATATCTTTCTTTGTCATTTTTTAATACTTGGCATTGACTGAGTGACAAGCCTTTTATATAATGACTCTCAAACATCATCTCTCATTCTTGAATTTTGGATCTGACTTAAGAAAACTATATAAAGCAACTATTGTATGAGAGGAAACAATTTTCATTTGCACTTCAAAGGAGGATACAGTATAATGATATAATAATGGCAGATGATCTGTTACACAAGCACCAAATGTAAAAAAATATTACACAGTTGGCCAAGTTGAACTGAGTTGGCACCTGTATAAATTTAGGTTAGGTTATGTGGTTTTGATATTTATTTTTTTTATCAGAAGTTCAATACATAGTTTCAAAGCTTTCTTTTGTAGGTCTGAACTTGGACTAAAAGGGAGGTTGTTCTATTCCAAATGGAACAAAGATAAAACTAGATGTACATTTCATCTGAGTAGGCAAATAAATAAGGAAAGAAGTGGTATTTTAAATTAATAGGTCTTTACAGATGAATTAGGAAAAGGAAGTGAAAAGGATCACACCAAAATATCAGGCAGAGACTCCAATTGGAAGCATGACCTCTTATACACTGCTGTTCAGTTTTCATTGTCTCATTATTTTAAGATAAGCAGCATAGGCAGAGACCATTCACCACAGAGCAACCACACAAGTAGATAGAGACATGGAGGGAAAGAATGTATTTAGTCTTGTAATAAGCACCAAAGGCAGCGATACTTGCTTATGGAGACATCTTAACTTGGGTCCAAGATGATTCCAGTATTTTTATCATATACTGGACGTGACCTATTTTTCAGTACACGCCATGTCTTCATCACATCCTTCAATACACTCTAGAGAGGAGAGTGTTTCTTCCTCCAAAAGCCAGCAAGAGAGAGCAGGAGGCACAGCAGGAAAGCGTGGGCAGGAAAAGGGTAAATTTCTCAGCACTTTCCAAAGAGAAGTAGCCATGGGAAAAGCATAACTAGATGAAGTTCCAAGACAAGTAAAGGGAGATCTTGAACTTCATAATAATCTGCTCTCTATATCTCCTTTATGTTCCTTAAGTTCTGTAGAGTATGATGCAAAAAAAGAAGAAAATTGATAGGACAAGGAAAAATCAATTTTTAGCTTTCACAGACGAAAAAATCCAGGAGTTTGGAGATAACAGGGCTATGCCAGTCTGTCCATTGGCTCTCACCTTTGAAAAAGAAAGAGCTGGCAGGTTGGTTACCGATCTGCACCAGAGAGAGTGGCATTTCACACCTGACCTGCCATCATCACTGGAAAATGTAAGGGTTCAAATGAACCTATAATGCTATTATTATTCTATTATCCATATTCAAATGTAGAATTATGTGAGCTCCTAGAACTGACTTGTGATTTTAGGTCCTGATCTAGATTCTTGGGCTTAAAAGATAGTTATGCTTTATACTCTTCTTCATGGTGGAGCGCATTGGGCTGAAACATGGTGGAACTAGATGAATTCATCAGCCAAGGTCCAGCCCTCCCCTGGAAAACACGTTCATCTGAAAGCAGCCTTTGAATACAACCCTGTGTGTCTCCCAGTCATCTCTTGTGCTATGATGGGCAAACCTGTTGGATCTTTTTCCACAAACTGTTCTTTAAAAAAGTTTGTTGGGGTTTTTTGTTTGTTTGGTTTGGTTTTTTTTTGTTTTGTTTTTGGGTTTGATTTTCTTTTTCCCTCAAAGAAGGATTTTTTTCTAGACTGATGTCTCTGGTAATTAGAAACCTTTTACTAACTTCTGATCTGAATTTATTCATGGCCAAGTTGAACTCATTTGTTTTTGTGCCAACCTTGTTCTCTGGACCTTGACAATGATGCATTTATTCACTCTCTGTCTGTGTTTATAAACAGAGAGCATATCCTCTTTCAGTCTTGTTTTCATAGGCTAATCAAACCAACCTTTTCAGTCTCTTCTCACACAAATCAGCTTTTTTGTGCACCCGTTCCATTGTAATTTTAATAGAGCTGGTCATAATTGTGCACATTATTGCAGATGAAATCCAACCAATCCTTTGTAGAGTAGCATTAATATTTTCACCTCGTATGGTACCTGTAGGCAGTGCAATGTATTTTGGGCTGTCCTTGAGTAAACAATAGTAATAGAGAACCGGTGGCAGCCATGGGAATAGTAAGATGACCCTGAATGTTTAATGAAGGAAAACACTTGAGACACATGAATTTAACATAAAAAGAACATTTCTTTCATTTAAAAAGAGCAAAAGAAAGTGCTGAAAATCATACAAATGCACCTTCTTTAGTTCTATTAAATAAAATCTAAGCTTACTGTATACTTGTGATTTAAGAGTCATAGTACATATATAATTTTACTATCTTGGTATTTTGAGGTTATATTTTCTATTGTGCAGAGGAAAAGAAACAAGCAGAAACAGACACAGTGTTAGAAATCCATTGTAATACTTTTTAAGGCATATTTGATCATGACTACATTCAAAACTATGACTCCTGCAAATTTTAAATAACGAATTGCACCATCTGCTTTAAGGCCCTGAAGAAACAGGAATAATTATTTTCCTCAGTTGGCTGCACTGATCAGAGGAGATTTGTATTATTTGCAAAGGTCTAATACAATGTATTCTGCTTTAGAAAATTATGAATCCTTTCATTTTATAGAAACAACTCCCCTCCTCCTACACATGCACTGCTATTATGATACACAGTCTTCAAGCAAATCTGCTGTGTTACATCAAATAGCAACTAATGGGACTGTAAAAATTAAGGAACTCTTTCCAGGCATTATAGCATTTAGAGTGCGCAATTAAAATAACAGATGTTACCTCAAAAAGCCTAAGCAGATTCCTGATCACAAAACTGAAGGTGGTATTTCCTTCTTTATTACTATACTTTGTGTGTTGTATCCCCTTAACACAGTGATGGAAATCAATTCAATCCTATTTTAGTTTATCAATTATTTGAACCATCTGTGGATTTTGCTAAACAATGGATTTTGACTGTAATAAATCATCTAAAATTTTCAAACTAGGAGGCCAGAGAAGCAGAGTTACAATTACTTAGTCAACAGTCTGATTTAGCCAATAGAGGCACACATACAGAGATAGCTAAATTATCAAAGAAGTCACAAGAGATTCATGTAAGCAACCAAATGGGCAGACCTTGAGGTCATCAACAGCAAACGGACAACCATATCAAATGGACTTGGATATGAAGATAGCTATGTTACACACCACACAGTAAGGGGACCCTAAATAACTGCATTCCAAATCTTGCACTGCTTAAGTGGGGGCACTGTAACCTCATTACTGAACTAGTAAAATGTTGCCATAAGCAAGCAATGTTATGCAACATTCACCATTCAGGAAATATTCATGTTTCTGTTGTAATTTGAACATAGTGATAAGGAAAAATAGAACAAAGCATGATACTTTCTATAACATTACCTACAAATCTTGTTTATTGCTAATCTCATTTCTGTGTTTGCAAAATATTGAGATTATTAACATTTTGAAACACATGTTAAAAGTTACTTAAGTGGGAATATGGATTTACGTCCAGAAGCAGATTAAGCAGAGATGTCATTAAACATGTTCACATTCTTTAAAATAGACAGCAGGAAGGACTAAACAAAATACAGAGATTTTAATGACTAGAGTTTACAGCAGTTTGTCAGAATGAAGTTTATCATGGCTTTCACCCATTTCACATATAGACTATAAAACTAATAAGGGACAATGTATGGCTCTCTGCGTACACCATTCAGCTCTCCTAAGTGACAGGACCACAGTCCAGAGGAAGAGTTTGGAGTGGAGAAGGCAATTAAGTGGTAACCACTTCGATTGCTCTGCCATTTAATCTGCTGCAATGTGCAAATAACAATGCTTAGAAAGCAGTTTGGCTTTTTATTTTTCCCAGCAGAGATTCCCCAAGGATTTCAAGGGTTCTGCTTCTCATAAAACAAATGAAAAATGTGAATGTCATCAAATCTATGAACTGCGTTGTTCAATGTCTTATATAGAAAGCTACTTCATATACTGACTTGCAATATTTTAGCTGACAAGCATTCATGGAAGAACCTGTTTCACAGTTTAAAAAATAGAATTTCAATTTAATTTTCTTTTTATTTTTTTTCCTCAGAAACATTCATACAGCATTCATGGTGCACAACAATGTTCACTTGACAGTTACCTCATTTATAATGATCCAGTGACAGTCGAAAGCAACCAAATTAGTCTCCACGACCTGAAATAGAGAACAAACCAGCTATCAGTCAGCTTGCTTGTGAAAGCCAGGAAAAAAATTAAGTGGACGCTCTCTGCAAATGACAAAACATGAAGCACACACTCTCTAAGACCTGTTACTTAACTGAGGCTGGAGTCCCTTTAAAAAATTCTGCAGAAGCATGTGTGTTATTGTTTGACTTGCTAATTAAACTTGGAAAATACATTTACTTGCTGGCATCAAAGAAAAGAATGTGTTTCAGTTGAATGAGGAGAAAATGAAATCGTTTTTGCCTTAGTATTATGTGTTGAGAGGGAGCAACAGAGAGGAAGGCAGAAAATTAGTACCAAGTAACTCTTGTTAGATTTCTGTAGTTCATGCCCCTAAGGTGTTTTTAGCGTACAGCTACCCTCAAAGCCTGCAAATTAAAAAATCCAAACCAAACCCAAACCAAATAAACCCACGCCATAAATGGTGAGGTTCACAGAAATGCAAAATTGCTGGGAGGAAAGGGTTCTCTTGAAAAAGAGGGCTTTCACAGGAATGATGAATGACCACCTTCCCCAGGCTCCATGCACAGAGGGCCTCTAATCCTCTTCCCACACACGATCTTTCCTTTGCTGAAAATTATTTCCAGGGGCTGTCTCCATGCTGGACTTAAAATATACTTCCTAACTCATCTTTCACTCAGCCCTATTCTTTCCCTCCTTGAATCCACTACAGTTTTGTGGCGAGTCATGTTTGGTTCACCTTCACAGTGGAAACAGCAAGCAGGGAAAAATACATTTGGTCTGCTTTCATTAGCTAGGAAAGAAATCATCGACAGGAAGGAGGCCAGAAAGAAACTATAGGGAAAGCTGGACACCTTTACTTTTTTTTTTTTCTAAATGAAACTGAATCATCATTGACCTTGAAATAGTTTTAAACCCAAATTACTCCTGTTTTATTTGCATAATCACCATGTTCACCTTGATTCACAATTCAAAACTACTGGATTCTTAAAAGTGCATTGAATCCCACACATAAAAAAAAAAAAAAAGAAAAATTGAAAAAAGGTTTGGGACTTACAATGTTTTAAAGTAAAATAGAGGACTAGTGCTGAGTGTTATTACTTGGACCACTGCATAACAGTCATATTTGGCTTCTAATGTTGACCAACACAAACAGTGTTTGCCAAGGATGATTGGAATTTATACTGTGCCATGTTGTTGTGGTTTAAGCCCAGACAGTAACTCAGAACCATGCAGCCACTCACTCACTCCCCCACCTGCATCCCAGAGGGATGGGGAGGAGAATCGAAAGAACAGAACTCCCACAGGCTGAGATAAGAGCAGTCCAGTAACTAAGGTATAACACAAAACCACTACTGCTACCACCAATAATAATAATGATAAGGGAAATAACAAGGGGAGAGAATACAACCACTCACCACCTGCTGACCGATACCCAGCCCAACCTGAGCAGTGATCTAGACCTTCTAGGTAACTGCCCCCAGTTTATATAGTGGGTATGATGCGCTGTGGTATGGAATACCCCTTTGGCTAGTCTGGGTTAGGTGTCCTGTCTCTGCTTCCTGCTGGCTTCCCCTCCTCCCTGGCAGAGCATGAGACTCACAAAGTCCTTGCTCAGACTAAACATCACTTAGCAACAACTAAAAACATCGGTGTTATCAGCACTGTTCCCAGGCTGAAAGTCAAAACCACAGCACTGCACCAGCTACTAAGAAGGAGAAAAATGTCTGCTACTGCTGAACCCAAGACACATGTCCGAAGGAAAACAATTTATCTGGCCACAAATCTTAAGAGAAGCAAAAGATCCCATACTGATAACCTTCATTATTAATTCAGAGGCCATTAGAATTGGGGGTCACTGCTTATTCAGTAGAATGATAGGCAAGATTGGAAACTCTGATCTGGAGAAACTGGTGTCCACACTGTACATATAGAACAGGACAGAAACTGAGTAAGTTTCTGAGTAAGTAAGTTGCTGAGTAAGATCACTGAGTAAGTGATGAGAGGCATTACAAAAGGTTCAGCCAGGATGGTTAAACTGGAGCATGGCTGTTCTAATCAGATGTCTCATATCAAGCCAGTTGGAAGACAAATACATTCAGGAACACAGAAAGTTTAAAAATGGACTGGATAGTAACAAAGTTCTCAGGGAAGCATTTGCTCCTTATATAAAGTTCCCAAGCATAGGAAGTTTATCCAATCTGCAACGCAAGAGAAGCCATTTAAATTTTCCATACGATAATGAAGCAGACAATTCTGCCAGTCAATCTACATACATTTCTTCTGAAAGCAATGGGAATTAAAACACAATAAAACAAAACCAAACTCCAAAACCACTCCCAAAACAGAACATCTGACATACTTTCAGGCTTCCTGTCAGGTTCCTAGCAGCCTAGTCCCTCCTAACTTCTGGCTCCAAGATGTCCCATTGGGAATACTTACCCTGCCTTAACTACTTTGCTCAAGATGAGGTCTCCTAAGATTCCTGTGGCTCCAAGGCAACCTGCTAGAGGGACACACTCAGAGTCAAGGCTCCCAGTGGTGTTAGGGGAACGACATAATTATTTTCCACAAAGAGTTCCTAAGCTCTTTCTTTGTTTCAAAGTCAACAGAAACTTCAGAAGGAAGAAATCCACAAAAAGAAAATTCACATTTTATGGGTTTTTTTGTTTTTTTGTTTTGTTTTTGTTTTGTTTTTGTTTTCTTTTTAAATAACAGAGTAAAAGACTTCTTCTTTGACCTCTATTTTGTGTCTGAAGTTTCAGCTGACCAGATTTTTATGCACTTTATCTTCCATTAAAACTTTGGTTTCAGTTAATTTAGCTTCTTTATAAGTACTTGGTTCTGTGCATCTACTTTGCCCAGGCTCTCAAATTTCAATTAAACAAGGCTTTTTTTAAAGGAGTATGGTTCTAAGTGTCATGTCTTTATTATGTACAACTCACAGACTGCTTCAGCCCGACTCTAGAAAGGGCTTACTGGTCTCACAAGTCACTCTTGATTTCAAACATCTCAGGCTACCTGTGACAGATTTATTCACAACTTGCAAACAGTAAAATGAAATGCATTCATTTTTTAGCTTCACTTGAAACTCCTCAGCAGAAAGATCATGTTTTATACATTAAAATTTATGCATTCATGAATCTAGCTGATATTAAAGCCATTTTCAAAAAGCCTATGTCTAATTGAGATGAACTTGTAATGCACTCAGAGACATTCAAACTAAGATATTCTAAGTTTAGATGGGCTAGGAATAGCCCCTGGTTTAAGAATTCACTTTTTCTTTCAGTCTACCTGAAAAAAAGCTGCTTTTTTGCATTTTCCTTAGTCCTTCCACTCAAAGCTTGTGTTAGTATTGACAGTGGTTGCTTAAAAAGATGACAAATGATGCTCTGAGAAAGCTGCTAGGGTTTATTTTTAATTTTCACATTTTATTTGATGAAATATAGATCTGTATCTAAACTGGGACTCATTAGATTTAGATTTCAAGGCCATCTTTTCACCCTTAGGTAGTTTGGTCTTGATGAAATCCTAGTCCCACTGATAGCACTCACCAAAAAGCTGTCCATTTCAGCAGGATTGTGGTACTGCATCTCAGTTCCCTCACCTCTGAACATCTGTTCTCCCTGTATGGCCTACATTGTCCATTGTAAGTGACACTGAAGTTAGGCAGTGCGCACTCTATGTCTGCATTAATTACTTACACTATTATTATCATCATTAATAAGCTCATGATATTTTCCAAGTGTGCTTTCTATGGTTTTCAGGGCAAAAGAATGCACAGACACCTACACTGTTTTACAGGAAATAATTACAATGCTATGTAAACCTTCACTTTTGATGCTTGCAGGAAAAGGTCATTCAACCCTAAAGTTTTCTTCAGGCACTAATGGTAATCATATGCATAATGTTACAGTCAGAAGATACTCTTGATCAGCAGTTATTAAGCATGAGTTTACAAGTTTGAGAATATATTATGTCAGTCCAAATAAATAAACATATAAAAATACCTAAAGCCAGCAGCAACACAGCCTGGATCCAATTATTCATCAGTAAAGCAGTCATTACTTGGACATAGTAAGCCTTTACAGTCATGACACAATGCTCCCCAACGCCCTTGTCTGCCTACTGAGTTTGCTGGTTTGCTTACTTAAAAAAGCCACTGCATATTCACTTGGAAGGGACGATAACAAACAAGATGATTAAAGTAAAGGAAAAAAAACCAACCAAAAAACCAGCCACAAAAGAACATTGCTGGTTCTGCCTAAAATGGATCATAACCTAAGAATGAATGTAACACAGCTTCAATAAAAATATATAATGCAGTTGTGTAGAAAGTTTCTATGACTAATATGATCAGAAATTTAAAACACGTATTAGTTATGTTAGTGACGATCTTTTTCTAGTTGAAATTCACATCTGCAGGCATATCAAGTGAGCTGGCATAAACTTCTGTTCTGTGCCAGGGAATAATGAATGTACAAAATAATGCTTGCAAAGGTAAAAGGGCAGTAATGAAAAAGAATCTGATACCCTGTACATTAGAAGCAATAAAGCAATTTGATGGGGGTGTGTAGGAAGTAGGGGCTTCAAGACCCAAAGCACGTGAATACAAAGCAAGTTTCAGATTCATCTACTGGTTCTGCTAGCCCTGCGACAGGAAGCAGCTCTGTGTGCTCCTGAAAGGCAAGGGACAGATTGGAAATTTCCATATAAGATAGAAAGCAGGTAAACATATTGTTTATACAGCTCATCTCTTAAGATAAAACTGAGAAAAATGAGTGTGCATTCATAATGAGGGTTGAACACCAAAATCCTACAGATATTAAATTGAGGATAGTTGACCCTCTCCAAAACAAACAAAAAAAAACCAAAAACAACAACCCATGCACATACTTGACAAATCCTCTTCACATTTCCTCTAGGGGAGATCATACAAGAATTCAGCTGTGGGTTACTAAACACACAAAGCTATATTCAATGCAGAAAGCTCTCTAAAGCTAAACATAACTGCTCTCCCTCAGGTATTCTCTTACAGCCATCTTTGGAAATAAGACACTGAAACATTCTTTGGCCTAAGCCAAAATGTCTGCTTTTGCGCTTCCAAATATATTTTGCTTTCTTAATCATGATAAATCACACCAGAAGTAGCTAAAAGAAGCAAAAACTTAAGAATTCCTTATCAACTGTTGTGCAGTTTAGGCTGGTGTTTTTTTTACTGAAATGGTAAATATTTGAAACAATACTAAAAAAATAAATTTATGCCCTTGGGATGGCATTTCTGCTGTGCCATTGTGTAAATCTTCACTGTGCAGGAATATACATAAGCAGATGAATGCCATTGAGAACGGGGGACCTTGCATCTTGCAGCCTAATGCCCATAGCAACTCAAACATTCCTATCTTACACAACTAAATCGGTGTCAAAGAATAAGCAGAGGACAGCCAATATAGCTAACAACTTCAGAAAATAATTTTTTTTCTGAATTCAGCATTTTTTAATCTCTAGGCTGTTAGCATTTAGTTGTTTTTAATGCAATATCATGTAATTCTCCAGTACTAAGAATCAAAGCAGCAAGTTAACAGGCCAGCTCTCAAATAGACCTCCTAAAACTGAGGAAAAACTGAAAAAGGAATTCACTCTCTACCCACTCAACCACTGCTCAGATTGAGTTCACACCAGAGTATTTGAAAACATTGTGTCATTAGTTGCATAAGTCTTGCAGCAAATGATACAGCCCATCGAGTATGCAGTGCCATTCATGCACTGTCATAGAAGTCCACAGCAATAGATATAATTGTTAACATCTTTGTAACTTTAGAAATGTGTTCATGTCAAACTCCAGCAGTTCTCCTAACACCCTAAAAACAAATGAAACTTCTGCTTCATGAGGAAGGTGTTCCGCTTAGTCAAACACAGATGCTATTGAACTGATGAGCAAGAACATGGATGAAGCAGAAAACAATTCTCTTTTTTAAAAGAATTCAACTACACACCAAAGGAGATTTTGTAGAGAGCAGAAAAATGCTGTCAAGGAGACAAGTGATGAGCAAGGACAAACCATCTGTCACTGGCAGTAACTCCAGAACTTCTGAATCTTTGGAAGAGCCGGACAACTTATCACAACTATTTCAACATTTTACATTTTAACCTTTGAACGGGATAAATACAAGACAATGTAAAGCAAATAAACCAACAGTAGTGCCAGAATGTAAGCTTTTCATCTGTGAATTAATAAGCAAGCAACAAAAACAGTTTCCCAACTAAAAGGGCATGTAATTTAATGGAAAATGATATAAAAGGTTCTCTACATACCTTCTTTCTCATAGATATGGGCCCACAGGTGTGGACCACCCTACAAGACAGAGATCAGAACCCTTACAAAGGAAACTGTTGTGTATTTGCAAAATTCATCTCCACACACATGCAACAAGTCGGACAAGTCTTTCAAACATCTAATAAGCAGTAACGTTGCATGCATAAAAAGATCCACACAAAATTTGGCCCTCTCAAGTATCTGCTGTTTGACACAAAGGGGAGAATTCCTGGGTTCCAGTTTTAACTTTGCTACAGCTGGGACTGCTCTACAACAAGCCACCCAGATGCCATGGCTGGCCTTCCTGTGGTAGTGACTGTGAACCTCTTTCTGCTGGACCATCACCATTTGATAGGGTTTTCTTCCCACAAAAGCCAACAGATGGCATTGTATAATCCTTTGCTTTGGAATGGCTAGTATTGACATAATTTAGAAAGTGATTTAGAAAGTTAGCTTTCCCCAGAGTTCAGCTGGGACACAAACTCCGTGCTAACCTCTTCCAAACATCCTCTGTCTACAATATGTCCCATTTATGTGGTTTTCTAGTTTGAACTCCGCTCTTCCAGCTGGAAGACTGGTAAATTGCTTTGTTCTAATACCACTAGATTTGTTGACGATGTCTTTTCCTAGACCAACCTCTTGGAGTCACCACTGCTGTTTTACAGCTGAATATATGACTCAACCTAATTTTCTCTCCCAGGGACAAAGAAATTTGCTGATCACTAAGATACGATAAAAAAAAGGCTTCCTGTACATATATGTGAGACAGAAACCCTTCCCCTCACAAACAAAAGAAAACAAATGCCAATCATCAAACAATAAAACAAATAGAAGTCAGAGACCATTTCTTAACATTTTCTTTAACTGAAGAAATGTCATTTGAGTAGTTTGGGCACATAGAGCAGTCTTGTGTAGTACTGTCAGCTTCTCAAGCAAAGCAAAATATGAAAAGTTAGACTATTAAATTGTTATTGTATGGGTAGTAGTAAGAATGTTAGGGGATAAATTTAAGGCTATCTTAACTAACTTAAAGTTTGGAAAGGTAAATGCTTGAGTATGTTGTACTGAGCTAGATGCTATTTAGTATGTCATACTGAGCTAAACAAACACTGCAGGACCCGTTCATGGAAATCCTGAGCTTGTCTCCAAGTTTTTAATTATTGTCTGTCCACCTCTGCCCATGCCCGCCTCTCTTTCTTCCTCCCCCTCCCCCTTGTTTTTTATTTCTAGCTGCTAGTTCATTAAATCACCATCATTTTATCAGGGTATCTACACCATTTCTTCCTGCTGGTGCCACAGCAAGACCTCTTCTGTGTCTCTGCTCTTAGCCTTTGAGCTTCTCAGTAGGGAAATCAGTTGCTGATTTATAAAGCTCATTCTTGCACACCAGAAACTAAAGCTCATAAAAATCTCTCTTCACTGAAGGCGATATTTTTGGAATCTAATTTTAATCTCTATCCATTTTGACTCTTGAGAGGGAAAAAGACAAGGCATGGAAGTACCTATTTTTATTCTTATGGAGAATTGTCTCTTTCTGGCATTCTTTTCCCTCAAGTTCCTTCAAAGCAAAAAGCCAAATACACTGGGTGAAACCTGACAGAAAAATCCCTAGGCCACTAGTCATCTAGTTACCAAGCATAAAAGAAAGCTTCTATAGCACTTGGGGGAAAGATGTTTTCCAGGTTCCTCCTAAGGATAGATGAGATGACTGACATGGCTTCATTTGCTTGTCTCATAGAGCGCATTTTTTGAAAAAGAAAGAAATAGTTGAAGTACTCGATCAGTTTTCCTTTTTTTTTTTTCGGATTTATTTCAAAAGGTGATACTTCTAAACAAAAGAATTGTGTTATTCCCCTAAATAATTAGTTTTATATTGAGCTGGCTTGCCATTCTAATTATATCTGAAACAAGTAAAGCTCCAGGGAAGACTTCATCTCCCTTGCCCTAAGACTGTAAGAGATTGAGGCAGTTCAAGTAAAGAAATCAGCCCCGTGCTAAAGAAAACAAGTCAACGGTTAAATGTTCAATAAAAGTGAATAAACACAGCATTAATACTTCAGTGAGTATGACCATAGGCTTGTACTGAGGATAAAAAAAACCCAAAAACAACCTTTTGTCTGGTAGAAATGTCCCTTTTGAATTTTTCATTTCCTTCATTATTGAGAAAAGCTAATAATGTATTTATTTTATAGGACCCTGAAACCATACAACTTCCTCTGAGGTCAGCCTGTAGACTACAGGTTTAAAACAATAATAATAATACTGTTAAAACAATACCTATAAATAATTTAAGCATCTTTCATTTTAAGGATTATTCTTTTCTTACAGTAACTTTTCTTCTATTTCCAAATTTATTTTTTGATGTATAAACTGATTATCCTTTTAGAAAGTATCTGTAATATCCATTCTGAAAAAAAAAAAAGGACCCAAACCAAAACCAAAACCCCACCACAGATCTGCTCTGACACTACTCGGCTTTAACTCAGGACCATGAGCACATAATACTACCACACTGGAAGACAGTTGCTAGAAAACAGAAGAATAGTATTCTCAATGAAAATAATGTACTATTAACATGATGTACATAACATATATTGTAACTATAACATATATATATATATATATGTCCTCATGGGGGACTTCAAACACCTTGATATCTGTTGGAGGGATGGTACAGCCCAGCACAAGCAATCCAGGAGGTTCCTCAACTGCGTGGAAGACAATTTCCTTCTGCAAGTAACAGAGGAGCTGACAAGGAGAGGGGCCATGCTTGACCTCGTGCTCACCAACAGGGAAGGGCTGGCTGGAAATGTGACACTCCAGGGCAGCCTTGGTTATAACAATCACGAGATGGTTGAGTTCGAGATCCTCAGGACAGTGAGAAGAGCGTGCAGCAAGCTCACTGCCCTGGACTGCAAGAGAGCAGACTCTGGCCTCTTCAGGAACCTGCTTAGTAAGGTTCCATGGGAAATGGGCAGGGGGGCCCAAGACTGTTGGTTGATATTCAAGGATCACCTACTGCAAGGTCAGGAGTGTTGCACCCCAACTAGAAGGAAGTGCAGCAGGAGGGCCAGGAGACATCCATGGATGGATAAGGAGCTGCTGAGGAAACTCTGAGGGGAAAAAAGAGGTTTATAAAAGGTGGAAGCAAGGACAGACAGCCAGAGAAGAATACAAGGATGTTGTCTGGGAAGCTAGGGACCATGTTAGGAAAGCTAAGGCCCAGTTAGAATTAAACTTGGCTAGGGATGTGAAAGATAACAGGAAAGGATTCTATAGGTACATTGCGAATAAAAGACAGACTACGGACAACGTGGGCACTCTCCAGAAGCTATCAGGAGAACTGGCTACATGGGATTTGGAGAAGGCTGAGGTTTTAATGACTTCTTTGCCTCAGACTTCAGTAGCAAATGCTCTGACCACACCACCCAAGTCTTGGAAGGCAGATGCAAGGACTGTGACAATGAAGACCGTGGGCCCACTGTAGGAGAGCAACCGGTTCAAGACCATCTTAAAAACCTGAACGTGCACAAGTCCATGGGACCTGATGAACTCCATCCATGGGTCCTGAAGGAGCTGGCGAATGAAGTTGCTAAGCCACTGGCAAACATATTTGAAAAATCATGGCAGTCAGGTGAAGTTCCCGATGATGGGAAAAAGGGAAATATAACCCCCATTTTCAAGAAGGGGAAAATGGATGACCCAAGGAATTACAGACCAGTCAGTCTCACCTCTGTGCCTGGTAAAACCTTGGAGCAGATTCTCCTGGAAGGCATGCTAAGGCACATGAAAAACAACAAGGTGCTTAGTGACAGCCAGTACGGCTTCACTAAGGGGAAATCCTGCCTCAAAGATTTGGTGGCCTTCTGTGATGGGGCTACAGAACTGATGGACAGGGGTAGCGCAGCTGATGTCATCTACCTGGACTTGTGCAAAGCATTCGACACTGTCTCACACAACATCTTTGTCTCTAAATTGGAGAGACATCAGATAGGTGGACCACTTGGTGGATAAAGAACTGGCTGGATGGCTGCACACAGAATCACAGAATCACAGAATCCCAAGGGTTGGAAGGGACCTCAAAAGATCATCTAGTCCAACCCCCAACCCCCCTGCAAGAGCAGGGTAACCTACAGTACATCACACAGGAACTTGTCCAGGCGGCCCTTGAATATCTCCAGTGTAGGAGACTCCACAACCCCCCTGGGCAACCTGTTCCAGTGCTCTGTCACTCTTACAGTAAAGAAGTTCTTCCTGATGTTAACGTGGAACTTCCTATGCTCCAGTTTACACCCATTGCTCCTTGTCCTATCACTGGATATCACTGAGAAAAGCCTAGCTCCATCATCCTGACACCTACCCTTTACATATTTGTAAACATTGATGAGGTCACCCCTCAGTCTCCTCTTCTCCAAGCTAAAGAGACCCAGCTCCCTCAGCCTCTCCTCATAAGGGAGATGTTCCACTCCCCTAATCATCTTTGTGGCTCTGCACTGGACTCCTTCAAGCAATTCCCTGTCCTTCTTGAACAGAGGGGCCCAGAACTGGACGCAATATTCCAGATGCGGCCTCACCAAGGCTGAGTAGAGGGGGAGGAGAACCTCTCTTGACCTACTAACCACTCCCTTTCTAATGCACCCTAAGATGCCATTTGCCTTCTTGGCCACAAGAGCACATTGCTGGCTCATGGTCATCCTCCTATCCACCAGGACTCCCAGGTCCCTTTCCCCTTCGCTACTTTCCAGCAGGTCAACCCCCAACCTATACTGGTACATGGGGTTGTTCTTCCCCAGATGCAAGACTCTACACTTGCCCTTGTTAAATTTCATCAAGTTTCTCCCCGCCCAACTCTCCAGCCTGTCCAGGTCTCGCTGAATGGCAGCACAGCCTTCTGATGTGTCAGCCACTCCTCCCAGTTTTGTGTCATCAGCAAACTTGCTGAGGGTGCACTCAGTTCCCTCATCCAGGTCATTGATGAAAATATTAAACAGCACCGGTCCCAGCACCGACCCCTGAGGAACTCCACTAGTCACAGACCTCTAGTTAGATTCTGCGCCATTGACCACAACTCTCTGCCTTCTTCCTTTCAACCAGTTCTCGATCCACCTCACTACTTGATTGTCAAGCCCACACTTCCGTAGCTTATCTATGAGGATGCTGTGGGAGACAGTATCAAATGCCTTACTGAAGTCAAGAAAAACTACATCTACCGCTCTACCATCATCCCTCCACCTAGTCACTTCCTCATAGAAGGCTATAAGGTTGGTCATACATGACTTCCCCCTCATAAAACCATGTTGGCTGTTCTTAATGACCCCCTCATCCTTGATATGCCTAGTGATGGAGTCAAGAATAAGTTGTTCCATCACCTTTCCAGGGACGGAGGTAAGGCTGACCGGTCTATAATTACCCGGGTCCTCCTTCTTGCCCTTCTTATAGATTGGTGTGACCTTTGCCATCCGCCAATCCTCAGGCACCTCGCCCGTTTCCCACGACTTACCAAAGATGATGGAAAGTGGCCTAGCAATGACCTCCGCCAGCTCCCTCAGCACCCGTGGGTGCATTCCATCCGGACCCATCGATTTACAGATGTCCAGATTGCATAGCTGATCCCTAACACACAAAGAGTTGTGGTCAGTGGCTCGATGTCTGGCTGGAGACTGGTAATGAGTGGTGTCCCTCAGGGATCGGTGTTGGGACCGGTCTTGTTTAACATCTTCGTCGGTGACATGGACAGTGGGATTGAACACATCCTCAGCAAGTTTGTCGATGACACCAAGCTGTGTGGTTTGGTTGATACGCTGGAGGGAAGGAATGTCACCCACAGGGACCTTGACACGCTTGTGAGGTGGGCTGATACCAACCTTATGAAGTTCAACCATGTCAAGTGCAAAGGCCTACACCTGGGTCAGAGCAATCCCAGGCACAGCTACAGGTTGGGCGGAGAAGAGATTCAGAGCAGCCCTGCAGAGGACTTGGGGTGCTGGTCGATGAGAAAATGAACATGAACCAGCAATGTGCTCTTGCAGCCCAGAAAGGCAACCGTATCCTGGGCTGCATCAAAAGGAGTGTGACCAGCAGATCGAAGGAAGTGATCCTGCCCCTCTGCTCTCGTGAGACCCCACTTGGAGTACTGTGTACAGTTCTGGTGTCCTCAACATAAAAAGGACATGGAACTGCTGGAACAAGTCCAGAGGAGGGCCACGAGGATGAGCAGGGGACTGGAGCACCTCCCGTATGAAGATAGGCTGAGGAAGTTGGGGCTGTTCAGCCTGGAGAAGAGAAGGCGGCATGGAGACCTCATAGCAGCCTTCCAGTACCTGAAGGGGGCCTATAGGGATGCTGGGGAGGGACTCTTCATTAGGGACTGTAGTGACAGGACAAGGGGTAATGGGTTAAAACAGGGGAAGTTTAGATTGGATATAAGGAGGAAGTTCTTTCCTATTAGGGTGGTGAGGCACTGGAACAGGTTGCCCGGGGAGGTTGTGAATGCTCCATCCCTGGTGGTGTACAAGACCAGGTTGGACAAAGCCTTGCGTGTTAATGCTTTAGTGTGAGGTGTCTCTGCCCATGGCGGGGGGGGGGGGGGGGTGGGGTGGGGCTGGAACTAGGTGATCTTCAAGTCCTTTTCAACCCTAACTATTCTATGATTCTATGATTCTATGAAAACATATATAACATATAATGTAACTATAATGTACTATAACTATGAACAATAACGTACCCACCTAGAAACTGCTTATTTCAAAGTACCAGAGTGATCCAGACCCCTCAAGTAAATTCAGAAATTCAGATTCATTACTATTGTACAATTGTCTGTACATTCCTTTCTTAAGCAGATTTTATTCATAGTGATAGTACTAAATTGATACCTGAAGATCCCATGATCTTTATTTGGTTTTTGTTTTGTTTTGGTGGCTGGCTTTTTGCTGATCATTTGTTTTTTTGTTGTGGTGGTAGTGGCGATTGTTTTGCTTTGTTGTTATTTTGTTGTTGGGTTTTTTTGTTTGCTTGGGTTTTTTCTTTTTTAAAGCTGAATTCCTTTGGAAGTTTGAAATCCAAGCAGAAAACCTGAGTATTTGGGTTGTATACGGGCTTTCAATCAAACTTGTTGTCATCATCACTGATTGTGAAGAATCATGAAGAAAGAAACAAAATAAGCCTAAATCTATGCTCAAGTCTCAAAATTTCTTCCTCTGTATGAATTAAGAGCTGGAGTCAGAGATTTTTCCCAGCTGTGTTATTTTTTTAAACACTTTGCTATCTCCCACACTTGAACACATTCAGGAGTTATCCTTTGAGTGAACCCACTGTAGAGTGAAGGCTGTTGACAAGACCTGCAATAGAGGAAAAATAATTGCCTTGCTGATTTTGACTTTTCTGTAAGCAACTCCACCAAGAAGAGAATTTTTCAACAGGGAAAGTTGAGGTTTAATGAAGGTTTTCCATAAGTTTATATTTATTCTGTCCTTACCCATAAGTTCTTTTTCTAAGCAAAATTAAAAGTTCAATTCCTACATTTAACCCTTTGCAGACTTAATGCGCAACAACAGGTTTTTGCCAAGCCTTACAAATAGGAAGAAATCTTTCAATCTGTTAACATGACATGAGACACTCAGACAAACAGCCATTAACTTTAGGCTTTAAATTGTAGAGAAAAAAGGAATGTCAGTTTGACAATGGATTATTCTTAATGTATGTTTTAGGTAATTAGGTTTCAAGTGAAGAGAGCTTTGGAGGCTGCAGGAAAAAAAATACAGATGATAAAATGGTATCTGTCATATTTTCAACATTTGCTCTTTTGGTAGCTCATATAAAAACATGCAAATTCATATTTACTATTTCTTTAAACCCACTGCCAACATGGAAACATATATATAATGCTTCTAATTGGGAATCATGATTAACCAGATAAAATTATCTTTTTAGTAAGCAGTGAAGAGTTAAGAGTAAAGAAAAATACACTTGCAAGGAACAAGATTCCTTTCTAGTATGCATTAGTACGGGTTGACTGAGCCCAGCAAAAGGACATTGATCCAAATAAAACATGTAAAGGGATCATGTAAGGTTAGTATTTTAAATAGCCTTGCCCTTCTCATCCATAACTGATTTTATACCTGAGTGATTCTACAGACTGTAGTGCAGTTACTCCTGCTTTCCACCAGTTTAAATGAGAAGAAGAGCTAATTAGGATGGAAACCACTTTTAGGAAGAGGGTGAAAAACATGCGGTTTAAGGAAGAACTTGAAGGAAATAGGTAGAGAACAGCAATACAAGCAATACAAGAACAGGGTGACTGTGTCAGAAAGCTATTTGATAGTGTGAAAAAATACTGTTTAAAAGCAAGCAAACAAAAAAAACCCCAAGACAAAACCAGCAGTTTTCTTAATAGCAGCCAATTTCCACTAAAAATTCCTTTAACCTAATTTTTGTGGATGCTTTCTGTTACTTAGTATGAGTGCTGCTGTTTTTAAAGTTTTGAAAAAATCTAAGAACTACTAAACATATAGAATGGTTTTACATCTTCAAGTAGAAAATGCAAAGCTTAGTTCACTTTATTTTTCCAAGAGTATAAACGGAATAATTTGGGGCCAGACCCTCTGAATCGCTCTGCTTCCCTAAGTTGGCCAGATTTTCCTCAACAGGGGCTACAGGATGCTGAATGCTTTTGAAAACTTGCCCATTCCATTCAGGTTTTTAAATGTGAGCGCCTTGAAAATCCATCCCTGATTATACTGGCAGCATATTGTTTATTTTATTGGTGATAGGGAAATCAGGTTTCAAATCCTTTTGCCTGTGTTAGAAAACCTACTACATATAGTCTGAATGTGTAGCATGGAAAATGTTAAATATCATACCGAACAGAAAATAATGGTGGTGTTCTTTCTTTTTCTTCCCTGCCCACCTTAAAAACATTTTTTGCCAAGCATCAAACTGACGTTATTGAAACAAAGGATTTAATTTTCCTATTATAGGTGTTATTAATGAAAGTCATCATTCAAGTGAAAAATATCACTAAAGCCATCAGCTCTTTTTTTACTCTTCAGCTTTATGCTGGTGCCTCTCCTGTCACTTCACATATCTGTAGAGAACAGCAGTGGCAGTGGTTCAAGCGAAATAGCCTGTATTTCTGACTTGCACATAAACTTAGCATTCAGTTTCTCTCCAAGTATGCAGGCTGAAAGCATTTTTTCTGGTAATAGGAGGTCAAAAATCAAGAGCAGTTTAATAGAGTTCTAGTTGGTTGCAGCCTTGAAGATCCCTATGAAAAAAAAAAATCCTCTCAAAAGCAAGTGTAGCAAGACAGAAATCTATTCTATACGTACTGAAAATATTCTGACCACCAAATTGCAATATCAAATGCGAAGCCCATCAGCCATTTTGGTTTTTGTGCTTCACAACAGACGAAAAAAATGGATCACTCTTTCTAAGGGTGTAAATGAATCACAAACCCAGGGGATCTGCACCAGGACTCACTGAGTCTTAGAGAGGACATGGATCGAAACAGCAGCTTTTTTCATAAGGGTTCTAAATTCTCCTAATAAAGCATCACTATATTTTGGGAAATTCTGTTATTACTATTACCCTACTTTCAGCCAGTCAAGTACATGACCTAAGTCAGAATTTAAAGATTTTTAACATTACCATAACGTATTTATGATAAGCAATGTCTGTCCTACCATGTTGCATGTCCAACCATGCAACACAGTTCAGCTTCAGCTTATTTCCAAGAAACTGATGGCCAGAAATCTGTTTGTATACCTTAGATCTGAAATCTTTCATATATAACATTAGAAGTTATTATAAAAATAAGGTTCAAGGTGAATACAAAGTACTCTGTGTATTACCAGGTTCCTATATCTGCTAATGGTTAAGCTAACATAAGTACAACTCAGTGAAACTGATACTGGTTAAATTCTATTCCAGCCCCTAAAGGAAAGAAAAGATGTACTTTTTTTTTCCAGTGTTGTTTGATATTGGTTTAAAAGTAATTGCATCTTGATCCAAAGCATTCAAGAAGCACCTATTTTTCTGAGGGATAGATACTGGGGATACAAACATGCCAGAATTGCAGGCTCAGGCACAACTGAAATGCAGTTGTGGCTGGGGCAGTAGCTCAGCTCTAATATGGGTCAGATCCTAATAGATTAGAAAGAACTTTTATCAGTGAAAGAATAGCACAACTGGCACATGTTCCTTTACAGAAATTGAAACTTTCTAGCCATCAAGCATGGGCAGATACTCTAAACCACTTCTGCTTTAAGGTATTGAAAAGGAAATGCAAAAGTATTATAGAAGAGGCAAAGGTTGCAATCATAAGAAAAACAGAAAAGTATCAGCATTTAGCATACATAGTGTAATTTGAGCCATTCCATACAGTTCTTTAATAATTTATAGAGATTAACTTGCTAAGAACTGTATCTCGAATTTTCATTGTGGAACAGCTGCCCATTTCTTTTTGCTCACTGAACAAAGAGGCTTACATTAGATCCTTGCTATCATCTCTTAAAAATAAATTGGAAAGCTTTGATGGAGAAAAGTGAAAAGAGTGGGAGAAGTTTAACAGGATTTGTGCATTCCAGAAAAGGAAGCAGCATGCACTTTGTTAAAAATACTATTAGTTCTGCATTTTAAGTTTGTGAAAGCAATGATAGCCTTAGCCAAATGAGCTATAAAGAAAAATGAAGACCTTTTTAACTTTTGCAAAAATACTGAAGACCATTCTAGTCTAAGCCCAGATTTCAACTGTATGTTTTTCTTTAAAAGGAGGCTAAACACATTTTTTTGTTTGTTATTTTGCTTAGTTTAGTTGGATAAACATCAGTAACTTGGCTCATACTTATGGTAACAGTCTCTCTCAAGTCAGTGTACTTACTCAGTTGAAATTACTTATGTGAGGAAAATATTTCATATGTAGAAGAGATTACAGGCACAGGGACCTTGATGTAAATTATGAAAGGCACATTACAGAATGTCATAATTTTTCTAGAATCACATTTCTTTTTCCCACTAGTACTGTCAAACATCTTTTTACCTTTAAGCACTGCATTTTTGTAGCGTTCTTTCAATCATCTTTTTTGACTAACCTGAACCAGAGCAGTGATATATCTCTCCTATTTCGACTATTAATATTATGACCACATGGTCTTTGCTTTTGGACAGTGATAGAAGCAAACTGACAGAACCAATAGCCAGACAATCCTTGAAGTGATACACGAGCTTTACACAAGAATGATCAACAAGATAGAACACTATTCTCTCCAAACTGATTGATAGGAAAAACAAGTTGGCTATAAGGCTGTACTTTCAGCTGGGAGCAAGTACATCAGAAGTAGGCCTGCATGCATATAGAGTACAAAGCTGAGCCAGTTAGAAGAATAAAAAGGAAGAAAAACGAAGAAAAAGGAAGAAAGGGAGAAAGTAAAAAAAAAAAAATAGATAAAATCACAGCATTTTAGGAAGGTCATTATTTGGTGTGATGCAAGAAGTAGGGGAAATACACATCTGTCATGAAGAAATAAATTACAGTGAATTTGCTGCTCACATAAGAAAATTCTGAACGTGTGAGCATAATTAGGACCCATCTCAAGTGCAATCAAATCCAAGCTTACTTACAGGCTGCCATCACCAAGCAGAGCTGCGTCAAATTTCCCACAACTTCCTAAGCCATTTCCCAAAGCTGAGTCAGGGACAGGATGTCCCTCATTCTTTCCCCATACAGGAACCTCAAATGCAAGCAAGACGTGAACATGATCACTGAACACTGCAGTGCAATTAAACATAACTGCTCAGACACTGCTAACTAACTGCATCTGAACACATTTCTATAGCTGCTTTCAGAGATGTCATAGTCCCTCTATGTGCTACATGGCACTGCCTACTGTAAGGATGGCACTTATGTCCTTGTCAGCCCCAGACCTCTGCCTGGAGTCATCATGCTTTCTCATCTGCCAATGTCTTATCTCCACCACTGAAGCACTATCAGGATGAGAACAAAGATTTCAGAGGCAAACTACACTAGCAGCCTTTGCTGGGTATTTTATTGCTTTTTGCTGGGTATTTTATTCCTTTTTTCTGCGTATTCTTCACCTCTTTTTTCAGCATTTTTGGCTGCTGGTCCCCTGCTGAGCAAGGGGCCTTCTCTCTGGCTGTTAGTGCAAGAGCAGCAAGGGATGCTGTGACACACTTGCTCTCACTTCTTGCCGCTTGCATAAGTGATGCCTTTCTGCATGTCTTTTTCTGACTTTTTTTTATATGCACACTAAGAATATTATCTAGAGGAATCAAGATAATTATTAAAAAAAAAAAGAAAGAAAAGTACTATAGCTGCAATCAAACAAATTTGGAGAAGGGATGGACTTTTCATAGGTATGCATTACAGTTCATGAGTGACAGATGGATTAAAGCTCAGTGAGAGACAAAAGCTCTAAGAAACCATGAGAAATTCAAGTTCAGATCATTTTCTGCACTGGTGTTCTGGTAGCATGTTACAAAACTTCATTACTGTTACATCTGATGCTTGCAACATAGGCTACAAACTACAGCTATCTGAAAACCTAACATTGTGCCAACTAAACAAAAGAAGCTTATTTTCCTCTTGCCCTACCACACACAATTCATATATACATATGCACCACACCTTGTCTCATCCTACATGTTGTCAGCTTTTTCTGAGGGATCAGAAATGTATCTTTGTACATGTGAAAATGTCCTTGACATGAATTACAATCCAGCCCCTAAATTTCTTTCTCAAACCAACCATTTCCTGTAACATAGAAAGTTTTCCTCGCAAACATAAAAAATTTCTTCCACTGAAGAAGATTCAAACTTTGATCCCTGACCCTCTGCACACGATAACATCTCCAAAATGGAAGAGAGGCTATCAGAATTGCTTGCTATGTATCTATTTCACTCTCCCCTGAGCAAAAGAAGATAAAAGCAGAGCAGTATCATATTTCTGTCAAAATATGAATCTTCCTGAGTGTACACTTCAATAGCCAATAGATGACTTTTTGTTTGTTTTTTGTTTTACATTTATGGCAATAAAAGGTATTTTTGCCACTATTGGTTTGCACTTGTACGATGTCTAACAATAGCATCTTGGCACATGACAGAGCAATAACTGAAACAAATGAGATACTTCTCCTAGCAAGAAGTTATCACTGTTCTTATGATTATACATTGACATTTTAAAGCAAGGAGTATAATATTTGCCTTTACTTTGAGAACAAATGCAACAGAAAACTTTGAAGATACAGTACTGCATGTTTCATTCCAATCCCAAAATCAAATTTGATCTGAGAGTAGCCAGGATTAGAGGTATCATGACAAGGACTCCTGCTTTGGTTCAGTATAAGGAGGGATATGTGGAAAGGAATGAAAAGTCATACTTCTTAGCCTAATTCACCTAAAATAGGGTTGACGTCATGTAATATTTTCTGTTATAAGCACAAAACCTCTTTTTGGAGGCAGCAGGCTTTTCCTCATTACGTTCCAGCGCCCACTCCATTTGTAGCATACCCTTATACGCGCACCAAGACTCCCCACAGCCACCCACAGCTGTGTTTCACTTGTTTAAAGGGCTTTTAAAGTCCAACTGTATTTGTCATCTCCTAGTGGGAAAAAAAGTGCATAGACTACCCCTTTTGGTGGTCTCTGAGGCTTTGTTCAGTTTATGGATGTGTGCTTCTTGAAACCTGATGATGTTTTTTTGCAAGTGCATACTTATTCAGGGACATGGAGGCACTGAAAACATAATGCTATGTTAATCAGACCTGTAAGTCTAAGTACTACAAGTAAAAGTACCATGATAACTTTTTTTTTTTCCCTGCTCTTTCTCTGGTCCTAGGGACAAATTAAAAACACAGTAAGGTGTCATTCCATGATCTTATGAACAAGCCCATATTTCATATGCAACAAGTTCCCATCTGTTGTGCTAGAGACAGAGGCGGGGCAGTGCTTTGCAGATATGTTTTGGTGCATGCATGCAGGCATGGAGAATGTGCACCAGTTCTGCTGCATATTAGCTATGGTGCTCTTTTACACTGGGGCATGAAGCCTGGGCTTTACACCACTTGCAGCTGTCACTCAAAAAGGGTCAACATAGGGGTGCTAGCTCCACTCCACTCACTTCAGATGTCGCAATTATTCCCTTAGTGATCCCGGCAAGTATAAATGGCAAAGAGGGAAGATGTACAGCTATACCCTCCTTTCCAGGGGTCGAACATATTGAACAATTGTGAAATGTGCTACCGCAGTTTCATGGAACATAGCGTAGGAGGGAATAGTTTTCATTAATTTTTAATACATTTTTGTCCTCAATGGGATTCTGGTCCTAGACTCAGCTAGAAGACACATTACTACAAGCAAATTATAATAATGGTGTGGTGGAAATAAGAAAAAAAAAAAGACTAAATTTTCTGAAAGCAGTTTCCTACATGAAAAGTAAGACAGAACGTAGTGCCTACCAGTTATATGAGCCAAGCAGAAGCATTATCTAGCTATATTCGTACTAGCAAAGGTAATATCCAGTTTCCCAGCACTATTGCATCTGAGCTGGTGAATGCAAGTGAGCACATAAGCAGCATTCAGACCTTATTAATGCTGTGTGAACACTGCCTGAGGCTTGTCTACATTAGAGCATGTGTTATTGCTAGTACGAATACACCTACAAAAGTACTCAATCAGGTAACGCGGTGACCAGTACTGATACAATCATAACACATTTTTTACATTTTAGTCTGGAAAGCTTTCTTTATAATCTTAAGCACTTTAACGGGATTTTTACCATTTCTGATGTGTAAGCATGGAGGAAACATGAAGGAAGCCATAAGAAAAAGGAAGAGGATGAAAATGAACACACAGTCATCACACTACCTCTGCATTAAATATGCACACCAACAAACCCGATACCTGATCTGTATAGGCACTATTGAAATATTATTAATCAGTGAGTATAGTAAATGCCACTACAGATATGAAAGAATACATCCAAAAACTGTATCTGATTTTTAAAATGTGGCCTATAAAATAAAGCAAAAATGACAACCCCTAAAGAAAAGGAAATGGCAGGAAAATTCCATGGATATTGAATCGTAGAGCACTGAACCTCAGACAACAAAAAGCCTCAGAGAAAGAAGAATCATTTGCAGGTTGCACCTACTTGGATTATTTCAAATTGTGTTTTGATCTCAGGAAGGGAACACAAATCTTTCAGTCTGTATCTTTTTTTTCCAAATCTCTACCTTCCTCTTCTTTCAAAAGACAATATAAAAACAGCAGAAAAGGATAGATGGCCACATTAAATTTAATCCTAAATTATAACCCTGACAAAGATAATTTTAAGAAGCTTTTATTCATACTAAAACAAATGGTGCTGTTTCTGGAAGCACAGAAAATCATAGTAAAAGGAGCTTAGATTATTTTTGTGCATTATTTATGTTGGTGTCTAAAACTTAGGAGTGAAGGATTTGTGTCACCTAGTGAGATAATGAAGCCAATATAAATTGATTCAGCCTTTGTCCTTACATAACCCAGAAAACTGCTGTGAGATATTAATTTAAACAACTGACTCTTATTTTCCACAGTACTGTGTTGTAATTGCAGATCCAATAAGATACTGCTTTGCCATCTGAGCTTCTGATCTCCCTAAAAAGAGCTAAGTCAGCAGAAGTCTGCCAATCTGTACCTGCTTAGCTTAGATACCTAAATTTTATTATGAAGAGCTAAATGAGATAAGATTTTGTATTTTTTGAATATATATGCATACTATATTGTGGAAAATAGGTACAAGGAAATGCTTCCCCCAAAGGTCTATTCGCTCCGTCAATCTTAAAGGTAGGAACAAATCTTTATCTTCAGCCTCAGGACTTTTGACCTTGCTTCATACACTGGAAGCTGACTTTTCAGCCAATTCCTGTTATTTGCCAGTGCTACCACTTCATTCCCAGAATAACAGGATGATACTAGGGATTTACTAGGGCAGAAGCAACTTGCTTATGGGAATGGAGAGAAAGCATCTCTGAAAAATAATTATATAGAGATACTCAAAAAAACCCCTATTTTTTCAAATAATTAAAAAAAACCCAAACCACCAAAACACCAAACTAAAACCAACAGAGTTTCAGTGTGAAGGGCTCTTATATGTCCCGGCTTTTGTGACAACGTATATCTTCCCACACTAAGATAGAGGGAAACTCACCTTTCTTGTGTTAACATGTCTTTTCTTCATAGATGAATACCAACACAAACGACCAATGACAGAGGGGACTACAACGAATCACTTTCTTAAAGCATCTCAGGCTCTGTAATTAAGGTAGGTAAAGCAAGCACCAAATACTGAAAAAAAAGTGAACCTCTACCAAGCTTATTTTAAATAAATAAATAAATAGAAATCAGTCCCAGGCATACAGATCCCTATGTGCCCCTGTTTCATTTTATTAGGTTTGTGTTTTTTCTTGATTTATCCAACTTCATACTGAAGCACCAAATTTCTGCAGTGCAGTGCATTGATACAATACCCCAACCCACCCTCTTCCAACTCATAAATCATGGAAACTTACTGTATTTAAACCAGATCGCCTATAAGTGCTACAGTGAAAAAGGCAGCATTCTTAGTGACCACAATTAGCTTGAAGTTAAGCCCCCAGAGAGACTAGCATATTCCCTGTGAACCATTTCTCCATGAGATATGAAGCTCAGTGTGAACTTTGAGTTAAACAAGCAAAGTCCTTAGCCCATGGGTTGCGGGAAATTGCACTTAAGAGCTCAGAACAGTATCAATGTACCAGTTTAGATCTTACAAAATAAATCAAGAGTACACCTTCTCTTTCAGAGAAGATTAATTACTGATGTACCATGGCAATGCTTGGGAGAACAGAAGTTTGGGCACAGGCAATTTAAGACCTGTTGATTTACTTGCAATTATTCAATCCTTTCTATTCAATCAGTTACTGTACTAAAAGTCCTTGGGGTGAAGCATTTACAGTTAATTATGGGACTGGTATAATCTTTCTTTCAAATTAACAATTTATCATAACAACAAATTAGTTCTCTCTTGCTCTTTTTTCCTTTTTTATTTTTAACACCGTATTAGCACATCAGCCAGAACAGCCAGCCTCATTTCACTCCTATTGATGAGACAGTTTTCCTTTTAATTTATAGAAAGCATGAAATTTTACCAGTGAATCTACAACTCAACTATAAATAACTTTATGAGAAAGCTTTAATTTCAAATACAAAATGAGTGACAGATGCAAATTTAACCAAGACTAAGCCACTGTACATAGTATTTGTGATGAAACCATTAACTTTTTGGACAATACAGAGTATTTTATTTATTTCTTGTTTAGTTACTACTTTCACACAACAGTAGTGATTCCAATGAACAGACAATTAACAGTTCTCCTAATCAAATGTTTCATTATAGTTCTTTTCACAAATTCACTGCCTTTAAAATCTGTAGTGTTCACTATTCATTAAAAATCATGTATAAAGTAATTACAGCAAGGAAGATGCTTTCATGTAACAAATTGGCAGTCTGACTGAACCAATGAGTAAATGGAACTAAATTCAAATTATTCCACAGAGTTTTGAAAAAGAGTTTTCTTCAACAGTAGTTGATTTTCAGTTCCCAGGATTTGACTGAATTAGGGTTTTAAAGTACACCCTGAGAAGACACAACTATTCTTGTAGCATTTGTGATCTTGTGTGAACCTAGGAATATTACAACAGTTATTGAAAACTGATTCTTAGGTGTTTTGGAGATTAAAGACTGTTCAACTAGCTGGTCATGACCCCAAAGCTTATTTTCACCAAACTTAGGACTGTTTGTGGTTTACCCCCTCATATTTCCACCTACTGAAAAACACTCTGAAAAAATAAGAGAAAACAGCTTTATTTCTAAGTTGTCTTTCACCATGAAAGTTGCTTCTCAGACTAGCCCTGCAGGAGAATCCACAGGGGTATACTGCTGAACACACAGCAACAGCTTCAATGTTAGAAGCTCTGAGCACTTATGAGGACCAGTAATTAATCAGCACTGAAAAAAAAAAAAATAAGGCTGCAGAGAGATACCTAAGTTATACCAACTAAACACAAACATATTAAAGCTAATTATGTTCACTAAAAAAGCATATGAATATGCTGTCAGAAACTGATTCTTCTTACAGGCGATACGCATACATGTCCTGCAAAACTATGTCTGAAGAAGTGTCTTGATATACAGACTGAAGTTGTTATGCTTTTTGGTAATACTGAGAAACTGAGCTTTTCCCAGGAAAAATTATAACTATGCTATCTTAATTTTGCAGCTTTTGGAGAAAACTTTTCAGCTACAGGGGAAGAAGCAGCTCTGCAGATATGTATACAAAGGCACATTTTATGCTAACCAATCTAATTTCTATGATATACTTGCAGCTGAAATGAAGAAAAGTCAGAATAATTAAAAAAAAGAAGTAACTGAATTAAGAACTATTTGAATGAAGCACAAAAAGCAAAAATCTTACATGCATCCATATATCCTTCCATTCAAAAGTGTATCTGGGTCTCTGAGCCAAAATGAGTTATACACAGGGTCCCATATATACTCTATAGCCCCACTGAATTGTTGTGGCAGCTGGATAATCCACATATAGGAATATATTATCTGGGGAGTTTTATTTTAACCTTTCTGACAGTTTAAAACAAGAAGAGAAAACAAGAAAGACAGACAACCCTCTTGGCCCAAAGGCTAAAATAAACCCCTGTTAAGTATGTAAAATGACTTTCGCCTTGGCCCAGTTGCTCTTTTATAATCAGAAGGCTACCTGTTGCTAAACACTTCTCTTCTTTGCTCAAAGCAGCATGCTACACTTTCACAACAAATTTTATATATCCAATGTGAAAGTTTCATAACACCTAAGTGTATGATTTCCCACAACTTGAATCAAAGATGGCCATGCCAATATCTTCGCATGTACGCTTTCAAAGGGCGTCTTAAAAAAAAATACCTTCAAAACAAGAAATTAATTAGTATGAAATGCATACTTAGTTCCATAACCACATGCAAGAATATGTGCACTTGCCTTCATGTGCATACTAAACATCTAAATTTTCAATAATAAAGAAACTGGTAAACATTGGATGTGTAGCCAGTACACCCATAAAATGACCAAGTCACCCCCCCCCCCCCCCTCAGCTAGCCTAAAATCAAATACAAGCAAAGGAAGCAAAGACTCAAAAAAACAAGATAGGGGGCATCTGTGACACTGACCAAGGAAGAGGGAGGAGGACCAGCCTCCCCTTACGTGATCTACTCACATGTAATAATTGCGACAGGTTTGTTATTCAAAACAATGCCATTAGACAATCCACAGCAACACACACAAAAATGTAGATTTCTGTACTTATGGTGATGCTTATTAAGTGCTGGATGCCTTTAGCCACTTGCAGCTATGCTCACCCCCCACCTCAGAGCTGATGCTGTCAGAAACGGGCAGGCAAGCAGGGGAAGCTCAATGCAGGAGATGAGCATAATTGTGTGGCTCATCAAAGCTCCCCCTTGCACCTTCCAACCTTTGCTCTTTTCTTTCCCATTTTCTATTAGTTTCCCTTGCTGTGCTCTTCCTGAACTCCAGCTCAGAACAAAATTGCATTAACAAAATGTCAAGGCAATAACCACATTTTTATTTCTCTCCTTCATTTTTGTCTCCTGCAAAATAAATACGCACTGAATGTGTTACTATGGCATTATTATTTTACGTAATTAATAGCTCCAGTTCAGGATAGGAATAGATTATGCTCCGTATTCTGTAGAGCTTGCTGTCCATATTAATATACAATGTACGTTACCCATTATATGTAAAACACATAGTTGGTATTCAGTGCAGAAATACAGAAATAATCGTATGGCAACTACAAGGTTATTTAAGAATCCTAAATCTTATATAAATGATACCAGGTACAGCTCAAATGCTTAAGGATCTGTAAGTTTATTTGCTATAGTAGAGTTATGAAAACTTATTTGTTGTGCTTTGGCTCCAACATTCACAACAACTTGATAAAAGCCTGTAACAAGCCCTTTTTCTGTGGCAAAAAGGACACCTCTGTCAGTCAGCGGAAAGTTCCTATTCACTCCTTACATACACACATCCTGTTGACTGCAGTTCATTAAACCTCCAAATACAGACTCAGTCTTTCTATGAAACCACTGACAACTATGAAATGGGGAAGATGCCATTTGTATGCTCTGCCACAGTAATGACACTTGCCCATGAACCCAGTCTGTTCACCTGTGAGAAAGCCCCCTCCTGAAGTGTCTCCTTTCTTGTCCTACTTTGGTGAACAGTCAGAAGAACTGAGTCAGGTTTAAAAAGATTACAGAACTCTTTATGTGGAATTTCTAAGCAACCATTTTTTGTTGTTGTGGTTAAATTTTTACTTCTTTTCCCTGCACAAGAGGTGCTTGCAGGTCAGTAGACAAAGACTGCATTGGTCAAGAGCAAATGAAAGAGCTGACAAGACCAGTTCAGTATATAGAGATATATGTTATAGACATATATACACAAAATCCCACAAACTTCTATTGTATCATAAAGACATAGTGCCATTTAAAAGTGGCATCTATCAAAAGCAGGAACACAGTAATAGATAAGTATGTCCATCTGGAATAAATGAGAGCTTCTCCAAGCATATTCCTATACCTCAGCTTTCACAGCTGAAACAAAAGATGGAATACATCCAATTTGCTTGATCATGAGTCTGCTGTGCAGACACTGGTAATGAAGATATTTCAGGTATAGTTTTTTTCCCCCCTCTTTCTTTATAGAAATGGATATGTCTCCGAAACCCCATCACCACAACAGGCTGCCTCACTCACCGTGAAGAACCTGTATAAAATTCTACTTGAAACGGGACACACCATTGCCAGGGAAACATCTCTGATGCCTCAGGTGTACAAAGAGAAAACACCCAAAATAAGGATAAACTGTTAATGAGGAGCAGCGACAGTATTTTTCTGGCTTATTTTACAAAGTATATACAGAGGCCAAGTACCTTCACCCTGTGAAAATTACAGCATAAGTGCTACCTGGCAGACTGTGTGAAGAGCCAGAGTATAAGATCTGTCACCCCTCATTAAAATAAATAGATAAATCAGCATTAAACTCATACCTGAAGAATGGTATTGTTTCATTTTAAGACAGGCTTGCAGTGTTGCGATTGAAACACTGTTCTGTGCTAGGGTACCTACTTGCAATTCCTGTAAACAGCATTGAATTGACACCACCCCCTCCACCTTACCCTCAAATATCAGTGCCAAGAAATGCTGCTCGGGAAGCTCTAGCCAGCAGCCCTGTAACGTGGAAAAAGAACAAAATGTACCAGTGATACACCTCTCCTCTCAAATCCATGGTTTCTTTTACTTTGTCTGTGAAAACAGAACCACTGCTGGTCCTACAATGCAAAACTCCCAGTGTGCGGCTTTGTCCCTCTGGGGGCTACAGGGTCTCTGGGGAAACACGGTCCTCCCTTGGGAGGGCGGAGGGAGGGTCCTAGGGTAGCGAGAGCCTGCAGACTCAACTGCCTTCCCTCAGCACTGTTTGTATTTTCCAAGAATCAGATGCTGCATCAAATTTGTTGCACAAAATGATAGCTGAGCAGCTCCTTTCTCTTTAGTGAGTTAATAGCATCAGACACATGTGTCACTGCAGAGTGCAACCTGCTTGGTGACTGATTTAAGTCTCCTGCATTACACGTTACCTGGATTTTTAAGGTTAAAAGGCTGTCACAGTGCAGGGACTATGTCATTTTTGCATCTTGTATAGAAGTTGAAGCTGGCAGTAAATTAAGCACAAGACAAGGACAAGGACAGGATGTTGACAACTACCTGTTGTCAAAAGTGTCAGCATAACTATAACCTTTTCTGCAAAAAACAAAAACAAAACCCAACAACAACCAAACAACGCAACCATTCCCTAAACAACCCCGCATATTTGCTTTAAAATGTTTACTTATAATTTTTATTATGGTCTCTAAGAGAACAACTTGGTCTAGTGGAAGGTGTCTCTGCCCATGGCAAGAGGGTTGAAACTAGATTATCTTTAAAGTTCCTTCCAGCCTAAACCATTTTAGGCTTATGTTCTATGATTCTATGACCTTGGAGCCTCATTCTCCTATCTGGTGCATACCTAATAAGGCTGCTGATGAAATCTATATTGAAACTTAACTGGTTTAAGATATCAGGAAAACAAACAGAACTGCAAAATGGGGATAATAATAGGTCATGCAACTTCCAGAGACCAGCAAAATTTCTGCTTCTAATGTATGCTTATGAAAATTCACCTCAATTCCCATTCTTTCCCACCTCTTTCTTAGTATGCTGTTTGAATCATAAATGCCAGCAAGCAGTAAAATTACTATCCTGAGAAATAAGGAGGAACCTTCTGTAGCAGCAGTGATTTCTTTCACTTCCCTGGCTCATTAATTAGCAAATATTTTCTTCTGAATGCCCACAGACTATGTCCAGGAGAGTGTCTAAGAGGAGACAGTTTAAATAAGCAATAGCAGAGCTGCTGTAATACCAGCTAATGAGGTGCTGTGAAGCATATACGCGAACAATTCCCACTGTCTGCAGTTTGAATTTACAACGATTTGTAGGATCAGACCTTCTATTATTAGAAGGTATAAGCTATTAGCATTTTGAAGAAAGGACTAGCAAACAAAAACTTTCAAAGGGTTTATTCTCCCATTTCATCATGTGCTAGTTGTTTATACTTTAAGGACAGGGTATCTCAGAAGCTCTGCTGCCTCGCTAATTTAAAGCAGTTGTGAAAGTCTGTTCCCATATTCCCAAGAACTTAAGTTCAGCAATTCCTAGGAGTTGCAGTAAAAGCAAGCTGGGAAGCACTTTTCTAAAAAGCTTAGAAAGCTGAGTGGAAAGAGTTACTGGATTTCACGAGACCAGTATCAGCTTCTGTAATGCTCCACATGAGTATGAGAATGGGAAGGAGCAGTTTAACAGCACAAGTACTTACTATTAAAGCTACAAATGATGAAAAGAGGAAGATAGTTTAGAAAAGCAGTATTACAGAAATCATAAGAGAAGTTTGGAACTGACATCAAATTCTCATATGAGAAGGGATAGCTTCATGTGCACTTCCACTGATTAAGTTGCATCATGTACAGGCATTAGTCTCTCATATGCTCTAAGACTCAAATTTTGTTTCCATAACCAAAATCCTAAACTGACCCAAAATTAAAGTTCCTCTCCTTTTAAGATACCATGACCCAGCTCAGAATGAAACAGCCACCAAAGAACAAAAGTGATGTCCAGGAAAATAAGACTCAGTGTATTTTTACCTGAAATTCAACTAGCATTGGGTCCAATGTTTTTAAAAATGCACAACAGATAGTGTACCTCAGCATGGATCTGAGATGTAAGCCCAAGATCTATGTGTTAACATATTTGGTTTCATCAGAAACCTTTGCTTTCAGAGAGAATTAATTGTAATAGAATAAAAGTTTCTATTCCAAGTGGAAAAGTGGATCGTAGAGAAATAATTCTGGAAAGGCTTTCCTGGAGCAACTGTATAGATTGAAAAAACCTTAAAAAAATCTCATACAGATTACTCTATTCCCTTCCCCTCTTAGATATTCAGTCACCACTGCATAAAAGAAATCTAATATAAAACTAAAACTAAGCAGAGTGGCCTCAGATATAAATGAGAAGAGGAAAAAATACGGAACT
Source organism: Lathamus discolor (assembly GCF_037157495.1). Taxonomy (NCBI): domain Eukaryota; kingdom Metazoa; phylum Chordata; class Aves; order Psittaciformes; family Psittacidae; genus Lathamus; species Lathamus discolor. The sequence goes on from NC_088884.1 coordinate 115,856,646, forward strand.
TGTCTCCTAAAAGTATTTCTCAGCTTTAAGTGTAGCTGTAAAATTAAATAAGAAAGTACGGGGAAAAAGAAGACAAGACAATGGTGTCATTTCTGTAGGTCCCTGACAAATCCCGGCAAATTCCTTGGTTAATCAGACAGAAACCCAGAACAGTGAAAAGGGCACTTCAGTTAACAAGCGAAGGTTCTTGCATTCACTTTACTAAACTGATGTCCAAGTAGAGGGAGATAAGGGCAGATGAATGGGAGGGGGTTGGGGGGGGGGGGTGGGGAGGCATGCTATGCACAGTATCCCAGGGCAGTATCATAGTTACGTCACACACATCATGTTGTACTGTGTAGACACTTGACTGCCTCTGGGGTAGATCTCTTGCTTGTGTACTTTTTCATGCTGTATCCTGGATTTTTCCAAATAAACAAACAAAGACATAAAAAAAAACCCACAACAAAGCTACCCAAACCAAACCCAAGCAAACAAACAAACAAACAAACAAACAAAGGGCACAAAACCAAACAACCAAAAAAACCCAACATCAAAGCCAACAAACAAAAACAAATGGAAATGCCCAAACCCTGCTCCTGTTCTCTCCATCATGATCGTAATATAGAATTTACAAAGGGACAGTAAGAAATAAACCGTGCATGACTAGAATGGTAGCCTGAGGATGGTGATAAAGTCATAATGCTAATTTTCTAAAAGTAATAATCAGTTGTATCAATGTTTAAGGAGGTACACATTGTAAATTAGGTTGCAACTTTTTGCCTACATCTATTTCAGATGGTTTAATGCAGCAACTCATTCTGTAGTCTATGTACTTTCATTACTCTGATTCTACTGGTCTAATATTTCAAAGAGATTTGTTCCTATTCTCTCATCAGGTGTTTACTAGATATATTTTGATTTCTGCTGATATTTTCTTGTAAAGTAGTGCCAATTTCTGTGTAATAATTTTAGTCATTGCTTAGGTGGGATGCTGCAAGTGAAGCCAGGAGATCTCAGAGGAAGATGCATTCATTTTGGCATTTCCTTCCTGAGAATCTGACAACCAAATATTTTTCAAATTATATTAAAAATATTTAGCTTACCAGATTATGTTTGTTTTTTTTTTTGTTTTGTTTTGTTTTTGTTTGGCAAATACATTTAGCTGTTTGCATTATCTGAATTGCCCCTTCCTGAAATAAGGAAACCGCATGAAAACCCATTACCTAATTCCTCAGGCCCTTGGATTTATATCGTAACAATATAATTGTTCCCAGCTTACTGACTGTTAAAAAAGACAATTATATGAACCTGATGTTCTGATCTTAGTAAAAATCCATTATATTCAAATCTATGCAAAAGATTATTTTCCCCCTTGTGGAATGTGGAACAATTCTGCAGATAAAATCTTTCTTAAATGCCTAAGGACAGGATTAATTCAAAGAACAACATAAATCTCAACTTTCTGAATGGTCATTTGCATCTACATTGTTATCTTTATATCTTAGTCTCTAAAATTATTTGAGTAGAATATGAAAAAGTAAGAGGTAGCGTTGGTCTCCTCAGGGCACCTGATCACTGGTTCAGTTCTTTCCCCCTCCACTGCCCAGCTCTGCCAATAAAACACCAGGCTTAAATTGTAAATCATAATAAAGCCAAGCTGAAAACCTTCCCCAGGGGCAGAACATGTTGCTTCTACATTTTTTTTTTTTTTAGATTTCACTATAAATCCAGTGTTTTCTGTAATTGCAATATATGGTTGAGCAGTATTCTTCAGAGTGCAAGTCAGTTACATATCTGACTTCTCCTAAATTCATCTGCAGTGTTTATGAGGAAAAATAGCAATATATCCATCCATAGTCCATGCAAAGCTATTGTTTTCGTTGACAATTTTTGACATTTTAATAGTGTAGATTCTATATAGTATAGCATCTTTTTTTTTTTTTTTGAATACTTACTATGTTTTTTTTTCTGGGGTAAGATATCATCTATACGATAAAAATACATAAGTGTTGCTGTTAAAAAATGTGTTAATAATAATATCTCTTTAGCTTTCAGCTTGAAAAAAACTTATGTGATTACTGGTAAAGAATTAATTTCTTGCTCTGGATTAGCATGTTTCTGTTTTTCTGCTTTCTCTGAGCTACCATTAATGAAAGCTTCTTTGCGTGACATTCATTGCCAATTTCCAAGATCTTTTCAGGGTATTCAATATGCATGTAATATTGATATTGGTCAAAATTTACATCATATGCAGAAATAAACAGCATAACTACACAGCGTTTTACTTTTGTATAACTACACTTGCCAGAAGGAACAAAAAAAACAACAGTTAACAACTGATCCAATTACTAAGAAAAATATTTTTTATTACCTAGCATGAAAGGCCACATTAGACAATCCACTGATGCAGGGGATGGAAAATGGAAGACACAGAGAAGAAAGGAGAAGAGCAAAGGACTCATTCCGAAGGGACTGTTTCAGTACGTAGCCCTCTGTTCCTTGAACACAGCCAAGATAAGATAAAAGAAGAAAGTAGGACCTCTGCACTGCTTCATTCTTTACCTTTAGAGGGCACAGACGCAATAGCATGACCTTTCCTTTGATAGTGTAAAAGACAGGAGGAAATTCTAATAACTTATACACAGTACTTTATAGCAGTAAGAAACAAGCGCTGTTTTAGTTTGTAGTCCAACTCCACCACACCCTTCCCCAGACAACCCACAGCAAAACAACAATGAAAAGCCTTTGAAAGTGATTATAACTTGCTAGGAGCATCTTAGCATGTCATTTAGGCAAGGACAGCAGATTCCTGTACCATCACAGGATCATGCCCATGTCTCTTCTCCCACAGTGTCTGAGCATGTCATGACCATTTCTTGTAGCTCACTGTGCTAGCTACATTCAGGTTAAAAGAGAGGGAAGACCCAAAAGACCTTCTTGCTTAGCTCTTCTCTCTGCTTTTAGTAGCCATTTTTCAGATAAAGGCACAGCAGTGCTTTTCTTTAGCTGGACCTTCCAGTACTGCAGCTCAGCATTTTCTTAAGATGGAAAGAGCATTATATAGAAAAACAGATAAGCTGCTGAGACTGTCTTTACCAGACATTCAGGTTTGGACTCCAAATATGTATTTCCTCTAAAATACTAAGACTGTATATTTGTGTTTTTCTTACTACTATTTCTGAGAGGACCTTTCAGTTGCTTATACGAGCATGAGCTCTGTGTTCTTGATGTACAAAATAGAAAGACAACAGAAATACCAGAATGGAGCCTAAGAATCCCTTCTTTTTTCCACTTTTTTTGCTTGCACTATAATGTAGAAGCCATGCTACTCAAAAAGAAATGAAGAGAAAAAAAAAAATGGAAAGGACTTCCCTTTCTGCAGCATTTTAGCCTGAACCACCAAGTAAATATTTCAAATGCTTTTTACACTTTAGAAAATAACATTTTTCAGGCACTAGGCTAATGAGACATTCCTCTGGGAGTTTGTTAAGATGATAGAAAGGTTCCTGAATTACAGTGTTGACTTAAGCTTGTTAAGGCAGCTATTCAGTAACTTTTAAAATAACAAATCATAGTGCTAAGTTTTCTAGCTAGGAGTAGCATTTACTGGTGCATTTTGGCTACACACACATTTCTGACTATAAGGTTTGAACAGGTTTTTTTCCATTAATGTTCCAAATGCTGTTTAGGAATCTGAAGTTATAAAGATGGTATATCCCCTGAATTGCCTCATTTGGAGCACAGGTCTTCAGAACTGCATGAGAAAAACATGTCGGGTAAGTTATTACAAGACAAATTATATTTCACATTTGTATCTTTCAAATACCCCAAAGTAGAATGTAAGACAAGGACACTTTGCTAGAATGCAAAACAGGTTTTTGCATTAATCTTGATCTAGTTCTGCACAATAAAAATTTGGGTCTGAGATCCCTAAGTCACCTACACCAACATTACTTATTTAGTGGCAGATACGGCTGAGGGTCCAGCCTTTGTTGGGGTTGGAATCAGTCCAACTTGAAATTACTCAGGCAAATGTCATTTAAGATCAATCTACCTTCCAGACCTTCAATTACCCTTGAAAACAGAAACATGCTCCTGCATTTCTCAGCACTGAACAGCTTTGTTATTAGGTCACCTTACCTGGGCTAAACTAAACCAACTGACTAAAATCCATAGCAAAAGGATCCTTTCTCAAGTACCTGAACTTCAAAAAGAAGGTGTGGCAGCCACCAAGAAGTAAAGGGACTTGATTACCTTTACAGAGCCAGTCATTATCAGGCTTAAGAATTTAGATTACCGACTCCTACAATAAATACAACAGGTCATCATGTATCTTCAAGGTTTCTTTTCTCTATTTTATTTTAAAACCTCTTGCTTCCATGATCACAGAAGTTTCCAATTTTCCTTGGAAATATATTTTGACTTCTGGTTTTACATAACCTTGAGAGCCAGGGCTTGTAAATGAAAACATCAGCAGACCCTGAAATACAGCAAAACAATAATGCTTCTCCAATGACTTCACCTCAGCTAATGCAAAGCATTGCTAGTCAACAGAGGGTAAAATTTCATTTTGTTATTTATGCAATGTGAATAAAAAAAGGATAGTTTTTTGCTCAATGGCATAAAATGAAAGTGCTGAATTTTAAAGTCAGCAAATCTCAGGTGGATTTCACCTCGATTCAGGTACTATACTGGTGTTGGGAAATGTGAGCCTTTCTGTGAAATTTCCATAAAATCCAATTTACTTACTTTATAATTTTAAAGGCTTAAACTTTAGCACATGGTTTGTGTTCTCTGTAGCCTTGAAACTGATTTGGTGTTTTCCTAAGCTTTATTGAATAGTTTGTGACCTTCCTTCTCTCCTCCAAATGTCTCTCTTTAAAATACTAATACTGAAAAGTCAAGAAAAAAAACCCACAAACATGTATTTTTGACAAAGAGATGAGGACAGTAGACCATGGGTCCTAAGATGAGAAAAAAAGACTCCTGAGAACAGCTTGAAAACATATTTAAACATTTTAAAAGGCTACCTAGTAGAGCAAATGTACTCAAAAAGAGTCTTCTACTTCTCTCTGTATTATCTCATTTCCCAGACTGGATTTACAGCATTGTTTCAAGATAGTGAAGTGATCTAGGGAGTGAAGGTGAACAATGGTACTTACTAGGCAATAGAAAATAAATACATTAAATGAAATTGTGGTACAGTCCATTACGTATAAAACCTTCTAATTACGCAATTAGATTTCCATGTTCTCCTTTCTATTATAACACATTACCTCCCAAGACTATATTCCTTTCTGTAAATCTGGATGAATATACATTATGAAACTCAAGACTTGTGAAGTGTTCGATTCCTGAAAAACACGACTGAAATTTCCATTATAAATACACTGGTTGTACCCAGAGGAGAGATTTAAAAACCTGGAGGAATTTGTTCAAGTATTATCTTTCTCTAAGATAATAAAACTACCCAAAGATCCACTTAATCTGATCATAACCTCAGTGACCCAAAGCCACATGCCCTCTAAAAGTATTTCCAAGTGGTATTTTGATTAAGTTCAGGGTTTGCATTTGCACAATATATTTTGAACACATATTAGCTTGCCCCACCCACACTCTGACCGGAATGAAGGGCAGTAGTATACACTCCATATTCATATAACCTTCCTGCAGCAAAGATAATTAAGTGATATTCAACACTATACCATCTCAACTCAGTTAGTGTCCTACCCACTCTAAATGCAAACAAAGAAAGCTCATGTCTGCCTCAAATGCATTCCATAGGCACAACCCATCGAAAATTCATCTATTACCAGCCTCCTGCCCCGAACACTAAAGCAATTACCTACATTACAAATACTCTTCTGTGTGTGAACAATTTATAACAATGTGCTAGTTGTAATACGATTTCTCTACAGAAATATCAGAAAAAAATTATCATTTCATCCACATTCAAACCTCTAGATACTGCTGTTGCTATGAATTTATACTTTTATGCCTGTAAATGTATTATTACTAGTATGGTATTGTATTTATACTTTTAGTTGTATTTTAGCATCAGGAAAAGAAAATGCTCATGAAGGGTTTCTTTTCCTAGCTTTACATTCCAAAAGAAACTTTCAAATACTAGCTTTTAATTGAAGCTCATTAAAGTTTAGAGGTTTCAAAAATTATCTCTTCTGATCAAGTCCGTTTACAGCTAAAGTTGAAAATATTCCCTTCTTTATAAATGCTTAAACTTGCAATTGAATTATCTTTCAGATATTCTGAATGAGCAATTTGCCTATTGAACTTGCCTATTATTATTTGAGGAGCATGTTTTGTCTTTCCAGTCTCTGCTGTTTCCATACATATTGTATTGTTATTTCATCAGGATGCCAATATAATATAGTAGCAGCTTGACTATACATCCCTATGACTTGATACTTCTAACCACATGGATTTCATACCTACATTACATGAGCTGTCAATAATGATTTTGTTATAAATATAACATATGTATTACACGCACACAAAATAAAAATACACCAAATAAAACACAGGAATATCTTTAAGAGAGACCTATGGGATTGTGTGATACTTTATGGACACCAAAATATAATACCATAAAGCCAACCTTTTTAAAAGAGTGCAGGCAAAGCAATACATAAGTGCACACTTGAACACTACACCTCACCTGCTGGGATTCAAAAAGATCTACATATAAATTTCTTCTCAGGAAAACAGTGGGTAAAAACAATCAAAGAGAATTATAAATATTTAACCTCCCTGTATGTCAGCAATTGATTTTCAGATATCAATATAGATTTAATGGTAACATTTAAAATGCTTAATATATTTAAGAATTTAAACTGAATGTTGGCATGCATCTCAAGTCATTTTTCCTACAGATTCTGAAACTAGATGATTTAACTCAGACTATATGAATAGCTTGATGGAGCATTGCCGTTTCATAACATCAGTAGCCTACCATGAATATCTAAATTTAGATTGAAAGCTTACTTCCTTGTCTGCTTTGCAGAGTAGCAGTTCCCTTAACACTGATATTAGAAACCTCATTGCTCTCTGAGCCAAATGCAGGAATATACCGTGTCCTTTTCTGCTTCTGAAATTAAAAGCATGACCTGTTTTGATCTTCCTGCTGCAGTGTGAAAGCTTGTTGAATTGTGTCTGGTATTTTTAAATGAGTCTGCTTATAGCCCTAAATCTTTTCTAAACTGATTTCAAATATAAAATCATACAAATATGACGTGTGACTGAAGTCATGACCATTTCTGACTGTGAAAAACAGTTTCTTCTAGGAACTCCAAACGCTGACTGGTAAACTCCCAATTTTAACGGCAATTTGATGCCTAATTCTCTTAGGTTCTTAGAATTTGATGTCAGATTTCAGTTTGAATCAACATATTTTTCTTCCACAGCTTGAACCAATCAGAATATTTCTGATTTCTGCTACATAATACTACTCAAAACAGCAGACCTCATCTCAGGGATGTACATTTTAGTACTTCTTTAAGTGTCACCTTCAACACGTAATAAGGTTTAATTATTGTTGCTGTTCTATTATATGAAGGAAAAAGGGCAATTATTAGAATTACAGTAAAGAAAGTTAGGCACAAAGCCAAGTGCAAAGTTCTGCACCTGGGTCGGGGCAATTACAAGCACAGCTACAGGCTGGGCAGAGACTGGATTGAGAGCAGCCCTGAGGAGAAAGACCTGGGAGTGTGGGTTGACAAGAATCTCAACTTGCAAGCATACACTGCTTCTCAGCCCAGAAAGCCAACCATATGCTGGATTGCATCAAAATTAGTATTTCCAGAAGACTGAGGGAGGTGATTCTCTCCCTCTATTTTACTCTCGCGAGACCCCACCTGGAATACTGCATCCAGCTCTGGGGCCCCAAACACATGAGCAATGTGGACTTGCTTGAGTGAGTCCAGAGGAGGGCCATGAAGATGATCAGAGTGCTGAAGCACCTCTACGAAGATAGGCTTGTTCAACCTGGGGAAGAGAAGGCTCCAGGGAGACCTTAGAGCAGCCTTCCAGTGCCTAAAGGGGACCTGTAAGAAATCTGGAACTTTTTACAAATGCATGTAGTGGTAGAACAAGGAAGAATGGCTTTAAACTGAAAAACGGTAATTAGATTAGATGTTAGGAAGAAATTCTTTACTACGAGGCTGGTGAGACATGAACAGGTTTGCCCATAGAATCTGTGGCTGTCCCACTCCCTGGCAGTGTTCAAAGCCAGGCTGGATGGGGCTTTGAGAAATCTGGTCTAGTGGAAGGTGTCTCTGACCATGGCAGAGGGGTTGGAAATACATGATCTTTAAGGTCCCTTCCAACTCTAACCATTCTAGAATTCTACGACATAACCAATCCATATTAAAAAAAGACCATTTTACATTTGCTCACTATTTAGATTGTTTATGTTTTTATTTCATGTCTAAGCATAAAAAAAAAAAAAGAAGCAAAAGCTACAGCAACTTAGTGACAAGGAATGAGCTTCAGCAAAGAAAACTGCAGGAAAGCGTGTATGAAGTATCAAACGCAGCCTGAGAGCTGTCATCAGAGTAATCATCTCCAGAACTATTTCTTACTTATGAACAAATCTCTCTTTGATATTATTCCTTACTCATAAAAAATGAAAAATTGAAATGAATTTTTCATTTAATAGTTTTCTACATCCACCCTGCAGTCTCAAAAAAAAAATTTGAAAATCTCAGCTCCGGTGAAGAGGTTATTTGCATCCAATACAGGATGTTGGGCACAATTTACTGCTGTAATTGTGAGGTCTTTTACTGGTTCAAGGACTGAGACCATGTAATTTGATACAATTCTGAGCAACCATAGTTGAAACAATGGGAATCTCATGTTTGCTGCTTTTATAATGAACTTCGCAAATTCTAAGCAGCGTAATTTCTTCTTGACCTTTTTTTACTGTCTTTTTCCTAGTGCCTTCAAAATCAGTCTCTATCACACAGAGAGAAAACTGCTACAACAGCAATGCAAAACACTGGATTTCTTAATTAAACTGTTAGAAATTGTGAATTATTCTGAAAATGTAAGGAGACATGGATATGGAAGGTAATTTTACTAAAAATACAGTCTTTAAATCAAACTATTTTGAGCCATACATTTATTTATAATTACAGGGCAATGGATATTGGCACTCATTAATATAGAATATTTTCTTATTTTACATCTAATTCCTTCAAAAAAGAAGGACATTGTGAAATCACTATGTAAAATGAAAAGCTTTATTGGGCATACACAGACTAGAAACCCAGTTCCAGTGTCACAGGACACAATGAATCAAACTCTCTCTCCAAGAGATGGACACTGAATAGCCTCCGCAGCACAAGGGCTCCCTGTATCACATACTAAATGGCACAAACTAGTTCCAGAAATAGCAGTTGCTTCTTCAGGGTGACTGGGCACAGGTTAACACAGTTTCCAGTTTGCAACAGCAAAAGCAGTGTGTGCTCTCTTGTCACTGAAGATCATGGCAAGCATCTTTAGGAAAGCCAGTTCAACTCTGTGTCTTTGAAAGAATTGTTTTTCTGGTAAGGAGACAGCCTATTTTGAGACCACCCATGCTACCTGAATGAACTTTGCTTGCTGTTTTTTTTAAGTTATGCATGACTTGACCTCACTAAGGCCAAATAAACATAAAAGCAAATGACCTCTTATTTATTAATTGTGAATTTTCTGTTATTTTCAATTTAGGCAATAAAGACTTACTTTCTAGGCCACTTTCCGGTCTCTTTCTCATACCGGTAAGTAGTTCTTAGTTGATATGTTAACCTCACTATGTACTGTCCTATAGAAATAAACTCTTAATGTAATCAAAACTGCTATAACATAAAAACAATTGTTAATTAAAAAAGGTATGTTATGTAAAAATAATTTCAAAAACTGTTTGGGGATTATATATACATATAGGCAAATAATATATTCAGACAAATGAAAGATACTCCACTGCACCAGTGGAAACAGGAATATAGTCCCCTGCTTTGGCATGCCATGTATACTCAGGCATTCTCTGATACTTCCACCTCTGATTAGCTTGTCCCTTAGAGTGACTTTGGTATTTGAGATGGCAAGTCTACATCAGCATTGCTGAAGTTTACAAGCATAAATGCCTGTCACACTTGGAGTGAGACTTAAGGTCGTTTAACATCTCACCACTTCTGAAAATTTTCCCTACAGTCTTACTATGCCAGTTCCACCTTATTTGTGAGACGGAAACAGTACAGAAAGTTTAACAAAGATCAAATAAATGTATGCCTCAAAACAGTTAGATTTGAAGACTGTGATTAAATTATGTCCCTGCATTCTACATTACCAGCAACATTTGTTGCTGATTAACCAAGGAAAAGTATTTTCCACCTATTGTACAAAACAGTGTTCCTGACATTCTATGAGGAATTAATTGCTATGGATAATGTGATCTTTAAATAAATGAAAGATCTGTGGTCCTGTCATCACCAAAACTAGAAATGTCAAAGACAATTCATCTTGGATGCAAAAGCGAAGGAAGCACAACCTTATAGCCAGAGATGTATTGTTGTCTCTTTATAGGAATATAAAGATATTGAAGAACACACTCATTCTTAGAAAATGTTAAAAGTGAGATCACAAAAGGCTAATTTCTCTTTCCAAAAATGTGTGTCTGCAGAAGGCCAAATGTGGAGATAATGTTGCACTAGATAAATCAAAATGTATGCAACTATCCTTGGGAGACTAACAATAGAGAGAAACTCACATGTAACCAATGTGTTCAAACTGAAGAAAATTAAATGTTGTTACTTTTAACAATAACTTAAGAAATTCTCTGATAGCTTGGTTTATGAAGAACACGTAGGATTTAATCTGAACAAATACTTGTGGCAGGCTTTTTCCTTTCAGTAATCACAATGGATAGAAGGAAGATTTAGACAATAATTTTGCACCTCAGTGGCTATGGCTGTAGAACAGCTCAAGAAATTAAATTAGAATGCGAACACTGAAGAGCAGTTTATATCCATATGTAATGCTCTGATGTGTACAAATAAAGCAAACTATGATTTAGATTGAAGCATTGAACTAAGTCTTATGGCAGAAGAATTTTATCCTTCCTATGCTTTTACAGTTCCTAATACAAGTAGGCACTCAGCAGGATTAGTCTACAAATACGGCACATAAAATTTTAACATACAGTGTCTTCTGTAGCTAAAATCCCACCCCGAGGTATCAGAGCTGTCAGAGTATGCTACCGGAAGATGAGTAATTATGACCAGGTCAGGCACCAGATAAGTGTCAATGATCAAAACCCTAATAAATTAGAAAAGATGCAAATTGCATGGTGCAGTCATTACAACTACATGTCCTTCTGCATTCAGTATTATTCAGCTCTTTCAAATAGTAGTCTTCATGTTACAATTTCTCTGAATGCATTAAGTATGGGAAATGAAATCTAATTCTTCACAATAGTACAAGAATTTAATCTGCTAGTTTTATTGACTTTTCACTTCTAAATACAAGGGGGGTTGTCATATTTTGTGTTACCTGAGATGGTTTTTCACCATCTATTTTATTTCCAGGGTTTTCAGAACAATTTAGTTTGTGAATTCTACATACATGTTAATAATTTTTTTGTACCAACCAATTAATACTAGAGCTACATTAAATATTCTTATTATTTCATGGCTTTATGACAACAGTAAGAAACACACTTCACATTCCAAGTTTTAATTGGTGGAACAGAAGCAGTAAAAAAAAAAAAAAGCTTTTCATCTATTTGAAGATTTAATAGAAAGTAACATTGTAGCCATCTTACAAGAAAAGTGGATAATTATCTGCTGAGTTAGAATCACAGAATCATAGCACTTTGGAACAACTATGCAGAAAATCTACCTAGTGAAAGAGTTGGCACAAAGGAGCTGCAATATGCAATTAGGGACAGAGAAGAGGTAGGACCACAGCAGTCAGGAAATTAGGTTAGTATGGGCCCCCAGCACAAGTAAATTCTAATAGCACTGCGCATTGCACAAGGAAGTCCCACAGGTCAAAGCCAGTCTGGGCATATGCAGAAAGACAAGAGAGAAAACCCGCCTTCTGAAAGTTAGCATCTGAGGTGCAAAAACAAGCTAGGTAGGTTATGTAGTAGACAGACAGATAAGTAGACAGGTGGATGAGGAGTACAGAGAAGCAAGGGAATATTAGGCACTACAGTAGGCAGCTGTCTCAACATAACAGCTGCCTGTGTATTGTGAAGTTAATCATAGGCAAGGTGACAAAAAGTACGTAGGAAAGATTTGAAGTAGGATAGTAAATTGGTTTAGTATGCATTAGTAGTGTGCTCTTTCCATGTGCAAGGGAAAGTCACTGCAGAAGCAAGATCACTAAGAAAGCAAGCCATGAACAATAGACGGGCAAAGCAAACAGGAGCTGACACCCGAACACTATCTAAAATACAAAAGGCAGCATTCAATACTTCAAAAAAAGCCCTGAGAAAAAGTAAAAGCTTTGTGTTCTATACTACTAAGAAGGCAGGCCCAAGAACAGATGGATGATTAGAGTAACAAGCTAGAAAAATAACCTTTCATCAGTACTTTGAATAGCTTCAAGCTGGGTTTGATTGTATTTATCATGAGAAAGAGCAATTGCACGGCACACACTGTACCTGTGCACCTCACTGAGAAAGTCTGCACCTCAAAGTTATTTTCTAGACAGAAGTAGCTATAGTTAAACACTAGACAGATGTGAAGATCATGAGAAAGGGCAAAATTGACCAATAACGGACAGATGAGAAGGTAACAGCTTGCCCAAAATGATCAAACAAATAAACATTAAAACTTGCTCAAGTTTGGGTGATTAGACATTGAACAGATGTCTGAAAGACAGTGGATGTATTTAAGTTGGACAAAGATTCAGGGAGAGGGTAAATCCGTGAGTCACCAATACAGACCAGATCCTAAATTTTCCAGACATTACATACATAGAGAAAACGGCAGGAAATAATTATGTTCAATAGCAAATCACCAGCATCCATTCTGTTGGAGTCATACACAGGATGAAATTTTGGGTTACTAAGATCTATTTGATAAAACTCACCATAATAATCACCTTTGAGAGACAAGGACTTACTGATTTTGATAAATTCTGTCAATTAATAACTATTACCATTAAATTCTTAGTAAGGTTTTTCACATTTTAAAATTACCATGTATTGAAGGGATGCTGTGAATACGTATTTATACCTTTATTATCATTAATAACTTGAGAACTTCATAGGAAATTAAGAGTATGGAAAAAATAATACATATCACTAATGTAGAAAAAATTAAACATCCATGTGCAGAATTCACAGAAATGTGATGGAAAAATCAAACTGTACATGTTGAACAAAATATATTAACAGCAGTGGCTTGTACCAAACAAATCCACCCTACAGTTATCATGTGAGATATGAGCTCCTTGAAAAAATAAACACCATCAGGAAATTCAGTTAAGTCATACAAAAGGAATCAGTGAGACATTTTGTTAGAAACACATTAATTGCGGAAAAGTAGAAAAATTTTATATTTATTTGCACAGGTATGCTTTAGTGAGAAATATGCTCTTGTGAAAAAGATCTTCTAATACTCCCTTTGTCTTAAATTTGTGAACTGTCTTCTTCTTCAGAATAAACTTTCACCACTAAGTGCTGCATTTTCTAGCAAAAGTGATGAATTCTGCTTGCTGAAAATCTGGTATGTCTGCATATCGTAGAAAATTAAATCAAAATAGCAAAACCCATCAGGACAAGAAGGGAAAACCTTAGGAAGTAGAGGTGCAGGACTAAGCAAACGGCAGAATGAATTCAAGTCAACATAATAAAGGAGAAGCAGGCTGCACTGGAAGTATAACTATGAGCTGTGATGAGGTTACGCCATTCCCTACCACGACTCTTGAGGAATATGAAAATAAACATCAAATCTGATAGGTTGATCAAACAAAGAAGACCAAAAATCTTCAAGCAACTAGAAGCTAAAAGTCCCAGTTTAGTCTTACTGAGTGCAGCAGATATGATTGTCTTCCCTAAAATTGATATACAAAAAGAGTCAGACATGACCATATGATATGTATATTTCCATGCAAATCTTGGAAAGTCAACAAGGCAAGAAGGATGAAGCAATACATCTAATTTTAAGTCACGATTGATGTATGGGACATCTTGAATATCTTGCTCAGTGGAAGATTTATCAGGTTAAACATTAAAAGAATTTCATAATATATTGTGGTAAAGTGAAGATTCACTATAGTGAGACCTACCTGCAAAAGAAGTAAATATATACAAAAGAGCAGCTGAAAGAATAAAATGCTCCCAAGTGAAAACTATATTAATGGTATTAAAGTATAAACTATACCAAATGTTCAGAATGAAAGCAAACTATGGAAATATGTTTATTTTGAATCTATTCACTTTTACTGATCCTCAACAACCATTAATTTTCTTTGCCTTTCATTAACTCTTCACTTTCTCAATTATTTCTGTAACAGAGTACCTCAATCAGAAAAGTAGCTTTTCATATCAAGCACTATTACTTCCCAGTCCTGTGATGGGATGCACATTTGTACCAGGCTTAAAATTGTATTTCTCACTCTTACTATGTACACGTGTATTTGAACTCCACAAATTTAATGCTGTGAAATTTATTTTAAAATCCAATCAAACCATTCACCAAAACTGAAAGCAACTTCAACAATTTCTCCCAGGGTAATTCTATGCCTCTGTTCTTCTCCCAAAGGCAAGCATTATGCAATTGAGACACACCTGTTTTTCCTTGTTTTTTGTAACATACATTAGAAGTATCAAAAAACTTTGAGTATACATGTCTTTTTAGTATTGCATAAACATAACAAAAAATTCCTTGAGCAAACACTAACTGATACCTCAGGGAACAACACTGCACTGACAGAGAGACAGACAATACACTCGTAAGCCTCTGATTTGGCTGCTTTATATAACAAGGATAGTGAACAGAAACAACTATTTTGAGACAAGAAAAAAAAAAAGAGCACAGATAAAAGCATCTGTAAGTTATCAAAACTGACCCTGTATTTCATTACTAGTTCTTTCACTTAACTACTATTAGTAGTTAATATATACTACTATTAGTATATATACCTATGTATATTATAAGTAATGTAGCTTGTGGCAACATAGCTGTAAGAAATCAGATAGTAATATCATTTTCTTCTGCTAATGGACAGTAGTCAGATGAAAGTACTGATTTTTGGATCTGTCAGCAGTACTTGATGTGGTCCACCATGTTTCATGCAGTGGTTTGTGCACATGGGCAACAGCAAAGATAGGGGTTTTGTCTTTTTAGTCTGAGCGGTTTGTCTTTTCCTGCACTTGAGGTGTGATCAGACAGCTGGAATGGGAAAGCGACAGTATATTATGGGATCTCTCACCCTGTTCTGCCTTTTCCCTCATTCAATGCGTGTGTGGTAGCTGCACACTCCAGCTGCACACTTTAGCGTCCATAAGTCCGTCAGCTAGCTTTAAGACAGTGCTTGGTTTTCTACGTCCTCTTTGAACACTGGTTTGACAATCTGCTTGGATTTACTCTTGCAATGCTAATTAGCATCCTTAGTAATTGCAGGCTGGAAGCCACTACCTAAACAAGATTAAAATAAAGATTGATGAACTAGACAACGAAAAAGTACTTTCAGCCCAACATTAGCAGTTGGCAATATGGATGGCCTAACACAGATGCCTTAACAGCAAAGACAGTAATGCTCTCCTTGTAATGAAAGACCCATGACTAAAATACAGCAGGCTGAAATGTAAAGCACTTGGCTTGGAAGTAAATTTAAAAGCTAGACAGGAGAAGAGCACCATGAAAAAAGGTCACATAACTCCGCAGAGGATATCGATATTTGAAAATCTGGGTTTATTCCAGCTTGGAATGAAACCCAAGTTCTGAAATTCTATGAAAGAGATTTGAGAGCCTGGGCTCGCAGGTAGTATGACTATCTTGGAACCACAGACGATAGGAAACTTGACATCTTTTGACGGAAAAAACCTTGTAGCTGGCCTCAGTCAGGATCTGAGCTCTTGAAGTCACTGAAGTTTTTCCAACATTTAACTTATTTACTGAACAGAAACTGCAGGCTTTATTCCTTAAATATTGATTCCAACAGCAGCATACTGCTGGCATGATTTGTGCAATATGAGCATACTTTTTGGCTGTGTACATGTTAGACAAATATCTGTGAAATAGAATATAAACAAACCAGTCTTATTTCATAATTATTAATTTAAAATAAATAAAATATAAAAGCAGCACAAATCAGATTCACATTTACAGCGCTATCATGAGGATGTGCCAAAGATTTAACAGAGGGTATGAAGTGTGGTGTAATTTACACATTTTAGGCATATATTTTAACCACCTGGTGATTATATTTTGCAGGTACATTTCTGTGCTGATCTGCAGAATATGCACAGGCCTGTGACATGGCTTTTCCAATACTAACGCATGCTTTTACCTCTAAGGTGCACAGTTCAAACCTGGCTGATGGTTATCATACACTGCTTCTTCAAAGCTGCCCAATTTAGAATCTGAGAGATAATCACACTGATGAAGTGCTGAGCGTGTACCACCTACCCTCCAAACTACCTGTCTGAGACCAAACCAGCAGAGCATTCATAGAAAAAGACCTTCATTGGGAACTCAGAAATTACTCAAATATTTTATAAATCACAGAATGGTTTATGGTCATTGACTGACAAATTGAATCACACTCTGAAGGGGACTAAGAGCTACTGTACAGCTCAGGTGTGAAGAGCTCACACAAATTTCAACAGCTAAAGAGACAAAGTTATATTTTGCCTTTTCACAGAACGTCAAAGCACCTGGAAGAGTTGTTACCCAAAGCACCCTGGAGCTTCCATGAAGTACGTCTCTACCATGCTATCACCTGGGGATGTTGGAGATGTCATGGGCCCCAGCTGCAGGGTTCCCATTGAAGCAGGAATTCTGCAGACCCAACAGCTCCTCTCTCCCAAGAAAGGAAAATTTCAGTATACAGTATTTATGTATGAAAAACATACCTACCTCTGAAAGCTGCAAGGATGCATTATCTCTCTTTGTTCGTACACATCCAGGCAATTCAAAAATGAACTGTGTTTTAAGGAGATCACACATGAAAAGCTTTCATTCCTCAGAGCATCTCAAAATGGCAAGTACATTACTTTTGAAACTCTCTGTTTAAATTAAAGTCTGTAAGATGCTGCTTTCATCACTAGTTGACTGAAACTGGAGAAAGCTTGAATCATCCACTTCCCTTTCCCTTCACCTACTTCCTCTCAGCATATCTCATTTCTTCTCAATGCAAAATGATGAATAAGATATGCAATAACTTATGAGATTTTTTCTTCCATTATAATCCCACAGAAAAATGTCCAGCCACATGATGAGAGTCAATTTACTTCCCTAAGCTAAAGCAAGCTGGCACTGCCTGAAGGCCTTCTTGTGACCTGTCTCCAAATACCTCAGGAGGAGTTAAAAGGCACCCCTGCTCTGGTGCCTTTATAACTAAATGAATGTCTTATGCAAAGCCCTCTTTAAGGCTATTTTATTTACTGTTTTCCTAAAGAAAGCTGACAAAAATCTGTTTCTTCATTTAATCTGTTCTGAATTTGTGTCCACCTAACTGCACAGGAATGCTGGCTCATAAGCCAGATAAAACACAAAAGACCAAACAAAACAGCCTTCTTTCCCCTTTTAAACAAAGTAGGCCATAGCATAATCAAATTTCCCTTTCCTTTTTTCTTTCTCCTTGTTTTTTTCATGTCCAGCCACTGCTTCTTAAATTAATTTGTGCTGACAGCATAAACTCCTATTGCTTCTCATTCTTTATTTGCTCTGAAATACAGGAAATTCTGTAAGACAAAAATTTTATCTATCTTCAGATAAATGTTGATTCCTTTCCCAAGCAAATCTCATGTGATTCTCAAGACTACATTTCAAGAAACCCTAACAGTATGGAGTATGGTATCAATTTTCATTTTTTTGTTTCAGAAAATTGTAGAATCACAGAATGGTTTGGGTCAGAAGGGACCTTTAACAATCATCTAGACCAACCCTTCAACAACCAGCTTTAGCAGCACAGACTGTCTTGTCACTTGTAAGTAGAGATAAAATGAGTGAACCCTACCAAGACAGCTTAGGGCTCTTATTAAAAGATGAGGTTTTAGAATGGATGACATAGGCAACCAGTAGACAACATGTCTTTTAAAATCAAAGCAATACTTTCTACATCCATTCTCACAATCAGCAGAAGCAGCTGTTATTTTCATTCATGGAAATTCTGAGATTAATCACAGTCATTAATTAATTTTCCATTTGAAATTAGAGCATCCAGGACAATAAAAAAATAAATAAATCTTTTGAAACCATTTATAAATAAGGTAAGTAATAAAAGTCCTAATTAGGGAAAAATTATGTAGGGAGGTAGGAAACAAATAAAGCTAAAATCAGCTGCTGATATCATAGAATCATTGAATTATAAAATAATTATGGCTGGAAAGGACCTTAAGATCACCCAGTTCCGATCCCCCTGCCATGGGCAGGGACACCTCACCCAATTTGCTGCAGTCTGTAACTCCTTACACTCTGTGGAGACTACAAAGTCAGCTTATGTCTAAGTACTTCCAAAATAGAATAAATTGTCTTACAAGAGTCTTCAAAAATCTCACTACTGATTATGAAGTGTCCACAAAAGCAAGGTGAATCTTGAGGTACACAGCGTTATAGCAATTTTCTCTAATGGTATACTAAGCATTTATATTGAAGTGCTGTTAATTGTCCAATTTTGTTGATCAAATTTTTAAAGAAGAATTTAAGTTGACATGAAGATTACTGAAGCATACACGGCAAAATAACATTACAGCCAGAATAAAACTACAACAAACATACTGAAACAAGAAGAAAAACATGGGGGAGACTGCTCAGCTAAATTTCATAAGCAAACTCCCAACAAACATTATGGAAGGGGTGATAGGGCATAAAATCCTATCTTTACTTTTGAGCAAACTAATGAGGGAGATTCATCAGTGCCACAGGGAATGTTTTTAAAATAGAAGAAATAACAACTATTAGTTCTCATTTCAGTCTAACAGACGGGCAAAACAATTCATATATTGATTATGATTCAGTTAATTGTGCTTCACAGTTAGAAACATTCAACACTGAATTTTCATGTTAGCTAGGAAATCGGTTCTATTTTAGGGAAACCTAGGTAAGCTAATGCACTGGTTATACATCTATTTATTTACTAGTGTGAAAGAAGGAGGCAGAACAGTTCTGCCAATTAGGCAGCATGACTTTGGAGGAAGAATTGGATTAGAAACAGTTTTGTCAGATCTTATCTCCCCTTTAAGTTAATCCTTTCTAGCTGTCATTTTATTTCAAAAAGACACTTATTCTGTGGCAGTCAATTGCATATTAGTTTTGCAGATGTTCAGAGTGGACTTTTTGTAACAACTACATCAATCAGCCACCCTGAGTCCAATAGAAAATACACACTTTAAGACAGTACTGTCTCTACTAATGTGTATGTGATAGCTTTGTTTCATTAATGTGTTTTATTTTCTTTTTAATTTTGTTTGGCTGGTTGAAGCAATTTGCTCTGTAAGGGAAGACATTTGTCTCTCAAGAGGAACACAACAGAGGTGTTTATCGTGAAGCTATAAATGCAGGGAGGAAGAATAAACAAAAACCAAGAGTATCAGATCCAATTAAAATAGCTGGTATAACAGGAGAATATAATTAACTTTGATAGCAATTTAAGAAATCAGGACCAAGAATAACCAACACAAATAGAAGAAGAAAAGAATTATTCCATCTCTAAAGATCATGGGAGGCCAGCTCCTCAGTTATTTGTTTTAGTCCAGAAAACAGCATACCCAGCAAGATCCCAAAGAAGAGAATGTCAAGGACTGTGCTGTTAAAAGCCACGAGCAGCAGAAAGAAATTTATAGGAAAGCATAATCCAACAACTGTCTCCACAACAGCAAATATTACGAGATTCTCATAAAGTACATAATATATCTACTCAGTACTTAACCACTAAAGCTCCTCTTGTCTCAAATAAACAGACTAACAATTTAACTATAATTTTCATAAATATTTGTAATAAATTATGTATAAAAATGTAGTAAAACTAAAGAGTTGCATTCTAAAATGCAACTAAAGAAACTAAAGAATCTGCTGCATTCCAAGTTCAAATTGCTATAGAAAGAGAATTAAGGATAGAAGAGGATACTTAAAAGCTCACTAGGTAGTTCCAAAATTTGAAAAAGAGAGTGCATTGAAATCTGGAATACTGGTCAAAACAAAATAATACACTACAGCTTTGGTGTTGACAACAGAGGTAGACCTGATTCACATCTCGCTACAACTGTGCTACCCTCTGGCATGGGCTAGAAACCAGCATCATGCGAATATCCATTTATCATAAATGCCTAGACACCATGAAGCCAAAATGAAGAAAATCCAGAAAGAAGAAACATGCAGAGATATGCTGTGACTTTCTTATGTTGTAGACCACACAAATGCTCCAGTTCATATTGGCTTTGGACACAAAGTTCAATGAGGGTCTCAGACTATCAGCACCACAGTAAAGGATGTAAAACCACAGACAGTCATGGTAAGATCCGCAGGATACATTGCTACCACTCGGCTTGTACATCATGCAGGCGTTTGTCTCACTTTTCACATTGCAAGCATATTGCAAGATGAGCATGCCCATATACTGCTTCTCCTCAGCTACTGATATTGTAACCTTAATTAAAAGACAAAACCAGTATGCAGCCAACACAAATGTGCCAGCTGAGCTCCTGACTACTAATACGCAACCTTACTTTTCAGGAACAGCAAGGTACAGCCCTAGTTCCAAAATTCATAACAGTGCATAGGACATGCAGATGGCCACCAGCCCCTGTTCTTTTAGATCTAGACCCTCTGCGTTGGGACAGATTTCCCATTATGTTTCCTCTTAATTTTAGATACTAAAATAAACTACCCTAGCAACAGCAAGCACAGCATTTTGCCCCAAAAACCCAAACACTACATTGTGAACCTGGATTTTAACTTTCCTACTGATACTTCCCTGAAAAGACAGGAACCAAAAGGATTGCTTTAGGCTACAGACACAGTAATGACACATTTGATACAAATCCCTTTGAAGCTGACTTATTTCACCAGTGAGACTTACTTTCCACTTTCATTTTTCTGTAACTAAAATACTTTATCTTCACACTTGTACCCTATAGTAAGTGAGTGCATATAAAATCAATACCATCACTCCATTCATCAAGCATAGGAAAACTGCATGAATTTTCACATCCAATCATTCAGCCATCAGCTGGATGGCCTACACTCATGGCTGCAAGAGTATAAAAAGTCAGGGAATTTGACTAACTGGCAAATACAAGAACTTTCTCAGATTTTTTTCTGAAAAGTAAAATCTAGAGTCCTCCAAGACCCTGCTTTAATTCTTGCAGTTTTAAAGAACTCAAAAAGACTCTTTTGCTACGTTTAAAAGATCAAAGTTTCAACTTGTTCAGCATTCTGAACAAGTTTTCTGAGCAACCCTTTACTAGAGATTTGGAAGATCTTATGAAGTAAAAAACTTTTTAAGCCTCTAGCTCAGTTTGCAGCTATAAATTCTGTTTTTAAGGTTGGAGAAAGACAAAAAAAATATATTTAATTATATATATTATCATTAATGACAACAAATAACAGTGGAGCATGCCGAATGGGATTTATTCCAGCTATCATGTAGAGAATAGGCTCAAAAAAGGCAAGTATGGTCTACAGGAGTGTGCAGGTCTAAAAAGCTCAAATGTTTTTCAATAAAACAATTGATGAGAAAGACAACCTTAAAAATTACAGCATTCAGCTTACTTACAAGAAAGACAAATGAGCAAACAGCCATAAACAGTGCAAGATCTGGTTTTAGCCTCTGAAGACCGGCTCTCCTAGATAAATTCCAGTATAGCCAATATATATAGTTATGGTAAAATGAGCAAAGGAGGCAAAAATAGCATTAGCCAAGTTCATGTGGCTATTGCTGATCCTTCACCTTCATCACTGCCATCAAAGAAAACTGCTTGAACTCTTGCCTTTAGAGACTTTAGACTTGTATTTTATGTAAATAGGACTGTTTAAAAATTCCCAGAGATCACAAATAAATTTTTACAAAGAAAATGCTGAAAATCTCTGTGGGAAATAATAATTAATATCTGCATAATGGAAAAAAATACTTTTTTCATTATTATTAGCATCAACTAACTACCAGCTACTGCTATATTCAGCAGTGCCCAGAAAATTATGATGTACATACAAATGTGCTAAGCCATCAAGTCGCTTAATGGGATCTCCAGCACACTTACCATGATACCTGTGGTAGCTTTTCCAGTCTATCACTGAATAAGTTCATCACTGCTGAATTCAACTGACAAATTCTTTCTTGCTCTATCTCCAAGTTGCCTTGAGAAGAAGAAACTCCTCAGGCAGTACAGTTCATTAAAAAAAACCCCATAAAAACCAGGGTGTGTTTTAGATGGTAGATGAATATGCTTTTACTTTTGCAGGAAAGATATGGATGTATATAAAATAATGTTACTATTTATCTCTTATGCACTATACAAAGGTATGCAAGCATTACTCTTCCTTTTATCTAGGGAAAAAAGTAATGAAGTGTGATTCAGTAACACATTCAAAAGTCACATAGCATGTGCATGGCAGAAGAAGAGAAACCAGCTTTCCTAAATCCCAGTTTGATGACTGCTCCTGAATGTACCTGGGATTGGCAGCCCGTGGCGCACATATAAAAGGCAAACCAGCTGATTTTAAATGGCAGAAGATCAAAAACTCGGATTTACAAGATTTTTAAGTAGCTAATAGCTGAACTACAGGTAGATCTGTGCCAAAAAACAGAGTCAGGTACTACCTAGCACATGAAGTTAAGGGATGCATTAGATGATAATTTATTCTCCAAAGCTAATTATATGGACACGGTATCTATTTGGAGTCTTAGAATCATAGAATCATAGAATAGTTAGGGTTGGAAAGGACCTCAAGATCATCCAGTTCCAACCCCCCTGCCATGGGCCAGGGACACCTCATGCTAAACCATCTCGCCCAAGGCTACGTTCAACCTGGCCTTGAACACTGCCAGGGATGGAGCATCCACAACCTCCTTGGGAAACCGATTCCAGTGCCTCACCACCCTAACAGGAAAGAATTTCCTCCTTATATCCAGTCTAAACTTCCCCTGTTTAAATTTTAAACCGCTACCCATTGTCCTGTCACTACAGTCCCTGATGAAGAGTCCCTCCCCAGCATCCCTATAGGCCCCCTTCAGGTACTGGAAGGCTGCTATTAGGTCCCCACGCAGCCTTCTCTTCTCCAGGCTGAACAGCCCTAACTTCCTCAGCCTGTCCTCATACGGGAGGTGCTCCAGTCCCCTGATCATCCTCGTGGCCCTCCTCTGGACTTGTTCCAACAGTTCCATGTCCTTTTTATGCTGAGGACATCAGAACTGCACACAATACTCCAGGTGAGGTCTCACAAGAGCAGAGGGGCAGGATCACCTCCTTCGACCTGCACCTCCTTCTTCCGCCTCTCTATGTATGTTATCTGTTCACATCTGAACAAAACCCACTAAACAAAAACCATCTACTTCTAGTGGAAACCACATAATTTGTGCACAGGTTTCAGTGGAAGTAGAACCCAGGTGCATTGGATTCCTAACTCCTATTTTCAGCTGCATTCACCTGTGTACACACATATCTATATATACATGTCTGTACATGTCTGTAGATCATGCTTTTAACTAAAACTAAATTTTCTTTATGAATAAAAAGAGGATCAAAACAGCTAAATGTCAGTGTAACATTCCTTAGGATATATTTAAAACCCAATGAGCACAGTGTCATAGAATAAGGTATAACAAAAAAAAAAAAAAAACAAAAACAAAAAAACAAAACAAAACAACCAAGTAAAAAAGACTGAGCTTCCATGAACTTTGGACATACAAAGGCTGAAAAACCTTGTGGAGAAGAAGTTGAGTAAACTTTCCTAATTCACATCAAATAAGTTGTTTAATGAAATAAGCCTGTGTAGAGTGCTATGTAACACTAAAGCAAATCCCTGTCACAATCTGTTATTTGCTGCATGATCACATCTAAAGCTAAATCCAGGTAAAATAATAACCATGTCACTTTATGAAAAAGAAAAAAAATTACTTTTTAAAATACTTAGGTTTAAAATAACCTGATATTTTCAATAGAGGAATAGTGATAAAATGTAATAAATACCAGGACATGTGCCACCACAAATAATCTTATGTCACAGAATAAGTCTTCCTCCACATTCTATTCACAGTAACCATTAGAAAAAACATGGTGAAGGTTCAATGACATAAGGCATTTTTAAATTACATTTGCTCCTAAAATTTTCACCTTCTCTTTTTCACTTGCCCACTACATTGCAAGAACTTGATTTACATTCTTTATTCTATTTTCCCTGTACATTTTAATATTTCATTTATAAAGAGTTCTTTTATTCATGAAAGTAGTAGTGTAGCTTCTCTTCATTCAAGGTAAACTATTTTAGTACTGTCCCACAGCCTGGGTTAGAAAAAAATCCTAAACATTTCAATTCACCAAAATCATGTGCAGCAGATCTTACTAACGCCTAAAAGCTACATAATTTTAATTTTCTTTGAAAATTAATACAGATAAATTAAATGGCACCTATACAGGTTGGTACAATGAGCATGTCTGCATACACACAGGTCAACATGCCGGACTTATTGCTAAAACTCTCAGATTTGGCAGCTGCTAGTTTTGTTGAATTTTAATACATTTTAAATAATTAAAACCCAGCTCTGTGATGCATGGCAGCTTAATTTTAAGTACCTGTTTAACAGTAAACATTGCCAATATCTCTAGCATAATCACTTGCACGCATGAAGTCCCAACATTATGGGGCTCTGTAGTTTCAAGCTGATTGCAGAATGAAGCCTTTGGAATAATAAAAAGCTAATATTTTTCAATTACACAAACATAGAGTGTGCAGCACTCTCTCCAGTCTGGGAACTGAAAATGCCCACTGCATTGATGGCTTGAAATTGTCAAGTCCTCACAACACCTTTGATGTTTATACACATTGCCAATGCTCTGAAATTTCTGCCTGACAAGCTGCTGAATCTTGATGCTGCAGTTAAAAAGTGTTCTCACCCCTTTCTTTAAGAGGCCACTACCCCTGCAACAGAACCAAGGAACTTAGCAAGGGGCATCAAGGCGTACAGTCACATCTGCCAAGCTTGCTGCTGGAGTGGGAATCCCTCTGTTAAGGGAAGAACTAACAGCTGGAGGTGGCAGTGTCTTCAGCACCTAGACCAAGGTCTTATAGAGCTTGCCTGTCAAAACTCCAGCAAAATCCCTGGCTGATGAGAAGGCTCTTTTGCCCACAGCTTACTGGATTTTCGATGTGTAAAGTCTTCTGCTAATCAACATAATTTTCCTGTATATCTAAGAAACTGAATCAGCTTCAGCATCCCTCCCTTGTCGTCTTGTTATCAGCTCCTGGATTCTTTGCACAAAACACCACATTCATATTTCTGCACATAGCTGATAAGGAAGTTTCCTTAGCTAAACAGAAATAAAGTTGTAAGCAGAGATGTCCTGACAGCATACTGACCCAAGTGAGAATACCTGGCTTGCTTCCTAAAGTCTTGCTTCTCTAAGTTGTTTTGCTATCCCCAGAATCTCTGCTGCAACCTGAGTTTCCTGGCCTGTTCCTCTTACTACCCAGCCTTCTCACACTTAGCTTTAGAAATCCTTGCTTTTCAAGGCAGTCTCAACACAGAGGTGGTTTCTCCCTGCCCTTTCCTTAACCTTTTCTAGTGTTTTGAGATGCCTTTCTGACAAGACTAACAAGGTGACAGAGACTTTCTTGGCCAAAAGGGTCCCTGCTCTTTTGCTAAAGCACCAGGTGAATTTTAATACTTCTGTCACTTGACCCTGGATTTTTGCTCCAGTGCTGAGCTGGCAAGGACATCCTATGCCTTTTTCTCTATTTGTCTTCATACCCTGCAAGTTCATCAGAGATCAGAAGAACATGTGCAAAAAAAAACCCACCCCCAAAACCAAAAAAACAAGCAGTGTACTATTCACACCAGTCACCAGTGCTGTCAGACTCTCACTTTACATTAATCCTATAGTCAGTAAGGAGAGATGCTGTGATACCTGCTCCCAATTCTTCCTGCCTTTCAACACTCTACAGAGGGCAAATTAATACATAATGGTTAAAGAGAAGGTAGGTTTTATCTCTACAACCAGAACAGTGTATTTACATCTTAATCCCCATTTTCTTGAGTATATAAGTATAGATCTCATCTCTGAGAGCTCTAGAGATGCAAAAGCTGGAAAGAAAAAAGTGATCTAACATAAAAAAAGCAATGCTACTTAAAAAATGGTATTAAATTAAACCCAATATTCTTACTTAAAAATAAGAATTTCAGAGTCAGAGCAGAGATAAATTCTACTGCAAGGAATCTCAAATTTACAGTCTGCCTATTTACACAGGCCAGTATCTGACTATTTACTCTGGAAAAGTTGTTACTTGCATAGTAATCAAGCCTATGCTTACTACAGCTGCTGCAGAGTGAATAAACCCTCTTCTCAGCTAAACAATGAGGGGGTTCAGCCATATCAGCCATCTAAGAGCAACCAAAGCAGCAAAGACCATGTGAGGTCTGGGGAAAGAGGCCAACAGCTGAATCCAACTAGGCAGCCAAAAGTGTCTCCTGGGCAGAAAGGCCACAAAAATCCCAAGGGCTTGTCTACATAAGCAGTTGTTTCTTATTAACTTCTTCAAGTTTACATGTAAATCTATCATCTAAATCTATCTAAACTGAATTGCCAAGTTAAACTAATCATGCAGAAGGAACAGTCTCTGAAATAAGCATGTCTACACTTGAGCTGTTTAGAAATATCTTAACTTACTGTCAGTCCATAGGCTTTATAGTTGTTTGTCCATAAAGTACAGCTGCTCGTTCAACTGCAAAACAGTTTTTAACATCCAGTGGCAAAACTATCCCAGCAAGTTTCTCCTTGTGCAGACACTGAGTGTTTGAGTGCAGTTGCGTAGTTCATTCCACACCACCAACAGAAATGAAGTAAGGCAGTAATCATATTCCTATTTGAGTAACTCTTCCTATCGAGAGGTTCCTGCTGTCAGCTTTACTAGTCACACATCTTGCTCCAAATAAATGCTGCTGTGCTAGCAAAACCTGTAACTGATGCGAGACATTCTCTTTGAGCCTCACTCGCGAAAGAAGGCAATGACCTCTCCTCATAGTCTTACAGAATCCAGGAAAGGAGAAACATTAAGAATGTTTTGTTATTTTTATTTTTTTTTGGGGGGGGTTGGTTTTGGATATTTAGCTGGGGAGAGGGATTGTGGGTTTAGATTAGTTGGAGGGTTTGTTGGTGTTTTTTTGGGGGAGAGAGGATTTGAGTGGCTAACGCCAAAGTGACAACTCTGAAAGAAACTGTTTACTTTCTTGACAACATACTTCAAAAGATGGCAATGACTTTGTTACTATGCTTGAATGTGTAAAAATACACAATAATATGTTGTGTTTTGTTTTTTAAAGAGCATTTTTCTTGAGGAACAACAGGAGTTGTGTTCACTAAGTTATTGTAGTTAGAGCCCTGAACCCTGCTGCTCTGAGGTTGCAATGTGAAATATCTTATGGAAAAATAAACCACTTGTGACTTGGGTGATGAAAACAGTGCAGAATAATCTAAAACATGCCCACAAACTGTTTACATCTTAGAATGCACTGCAAACATTTGGCTAGAGCTGCAAACCCTCATTTCTCAGAATTAGCAAGCTTCAGTGTGTAATAGGGACAGCAGACTGCCTAGCCAAATAGGAAAAAAAAAATCAAAAAGAAACAAAAAAGCCCGCTTTTAATTAATGTTCCTAAAAGGCATTCACTTGAGACAACATAGTTTTTAACCCTCAATTTCTGAAGACTTTGGCAATAGGAAAGCATAAAAGAAAAGTAATGCAAGTTACAAATAGATACAAAGAAAAATTATTGCAGAGATAAAGTGTATTTCTATGGAACAGAAAACAAATACATTTTTAACCACTGGTTGATGATGAAGTGTATACACACATGTGAAAAACCATAATGGAAACAGCACAGTGCTGTGTAAAAAAACCTACGCCACTAATAAAAAAAATGACGTTACAATCGAAAGTGATATGAAAGTCTTCTGTCAGTAAATCCTGAAGAGGATTGAAAAATTCTGTCCATATTGTTTGCAGTTTTTGCTTAAATACATAAGCACAACTGTAAGCCTATGGTCTTAAGTTCTTCAGTCAGATCCAGCTCTTCATAAATTCCACTACTCAGTGGTACATAACAGATCATTATTAATATTATCTAAATAAAAAATGGAATGCCAATTGGGTAGACAAATTTTATCCACAAAGACATATTACATATATTCATATGAATAATAATAAAATTGTCACTTGCAAAAATTTTTTAGTGAGGGACACAATGAGCAAAGAAATAGCAATATAATATCCATAAGCTTCAGCAGAAGTTGGAGTGCTGATTCTTCTTCATGTTTCCTAGATGCTTTTGCTCATGCAGAATGCAGCTATAATATTCAGTGTGCACACTGATGAGCATGAAAACACACCCTAGCATGATGGTCTTTGAAGTGAAAATATTTACATTATTAGTTGGAGTTTTTGTTTGGTTGGTTGGGGGTTTCTTTGATTGTTTTTATGAAGTCAAATAAACTGAATCTTTTGACAAACAGCTGGAATCTTGGTCATCAAAACAAGAAGTTACCAGTGATAAATACATACCTCTGTTAAGAATGATTTGGCTGTCAAGGGGTTCATTATAAGAATAGCCCGTCTCAGAGTGTCCCGGTAGCGATTCAGTTCTTCTATTCGCATAGTGGCAAAGAGCCCTGTGATCATTTTATTGATGTTGTTTTCTACTTTCTGCAATGCTACATCCATTCCCTGTTGAGATACTTTGTCCAAAAACTCTTGTATTCCACGGATATCTAGGCAAATCAAAAGCCAAACAAGATGTTAATTAGTAAGTGGAGAAAAGACAGAAACAACTGCTCAATTCATCTCACATAAGTGTTTTTTGTTCAGTGTCAGGTAGACAGATGCCTTTGGGCTTTAACTTAACATTCACTGGAACTCCTCCTGAGCTATGCTCATAGCATTTTTTAAAGCACTAAAAGAGGAGAAATAATGGCCACACATCAGCTATTGTGCAAAGGAACCACTAGAAAACAAGCCTACAAATGTTTCTAGCATGTTTCTTAGTTCGTTCTTGCAATCACCACACTTTATTTTTCTTAAAGGACTGACTTGTGTGTTAAAATCTGTAACGAGCAGTGAAGTTATGATGACTGTATGATGACAGTGCTTCCTTCTAGAGAGGGCTATTGGAGGGGAAGAAAGGTAGAAAGCAGATTATTTTATGCAACACTATGTAGTTTAAGGTATCTGAGTGAAGGTTGGGCTGTGCATTCATCCAAAAGTCTTAACATTGTTCTAAATTGCACAGCTATTTAATTCCTTCAAAACCAAACCAAAAACCAGACATACAGTTGCAGTGCTACTGCCTGCTCTGCCACTGCTGGTGGAATTTTACAAATTCTTACCTATCAAACTGCCCTAATAGAGCTTTCTGGCTAATTTTGAATAAATCCTGCTTTAAAAATAACTTGGAAGAATTGATCAGCAAAATACTGTATTCACCATGCAGCTTGTAATATCTTTGATGTCCCCCAAACTGAAATGGCTAGGTATCCTTACACTGTGATGCTGGTCCTTTGAAAGGACTTTTCCAGTAGTGAATTCCACAAGCGCAAAGAAAAAGCTCAATTTTTTTTTCCGCTGCTCTTTTGAATGGCTTCATCTAAAACCCCGAACTTGAAGCTTAGATTTAAAATCATTCAATGACTTTGTAAGGCAGAGCAGGGTCTCTTCGATCTCAGGAAAATCCCTCCAGCCTCAGGAAGTCCTCACTGACCCCTACACACCACTGCAGCTTCTCCATGTTTTCTCTGAAGCTAAGTCACCAGTAATCTGATGCAACTCCTCTCCCCAGCACTTGCTCAGACCTGCTCTCCCAGGGGACATTCAGCAGGACATCCTTCTTTCTCTGCTGGCATGCCAGCCTCCCACACACCCATCCAATCTCATTTACAGGAGCAAGGTACAGCCTTAGAGCCAACAAAACAGACACTCTCTGACACAGACACTAGTTATGGGGGGGTTGGGGGAGGAGAAGGGAGTGGGAGGAAGGAAACCAGTAACCCACTACAGAAAGAAATTCCTCAAGAAACGTTTCTTTGGCAAGAAAGGTTTCTCAGGGTTTAGAGGCATTTGTGGTTAAAACTCACCCAAAAAGTATTTCTCAAACTAGAATACTAAACCTTGTCTCTCCTAGGTGTGTGGTGTTCTGTCCCATCCCTCGGGGGTTGCAGTTCCTGCTCTGCTACCTTCCTACATCTTTGGTGCTCTGCAGTTCCTTGTCTTCCAGGGGAATGGTCAGACCTGAGGCCACAAGCTGATCATGTGTATTTCTTCATGAAACATCTTATATCTGAGAAAGCTTCCAACTAGATATTCATAATGGCTTGGCTACTCTGAGATCTTTTATTCTCACCTATCATCTTTCCTACTCCCTGCCCTTATACTTGGGGAGGGAGGCATGGTGGGAGGCTCTATTTAATCTTAACATAGAATGAATAAACATGGAATGAAGCATCTCAAAAGGGTTCACACTATTGGAAGCACCTTAGATGCAGTTGGCATGTGATGTGAGAGGACAGCAAAATCTGGAAAATCAGACTGAAAGTAGACTGGAGAAATGCTTAAACACAATAAACTGTAAGCTCTAGAAGAGCTATTACATGAACACCCATAAACTCTATCAGGAAAGAGCTTCTGGCTGGCCCTTAGGGTGGTCTATTTTGCAGGTGATACAAGTGACACGGCACTGGTACATTGTGATAACAGCTCAGGGTAACCCCAAGACAAGCCACAGAGAATAGGGGAGCATGAAGCTATTGTTTACTTTACCAGGATTGCAGTAGCTACCTTTTCAGGAGGTACACTGACAGGTAACAGCTTTTAGGAGAACTAAAGATCGTTTTAAGACCAGAGGAAATAATTAAGATACCCAAGCTATAACTTTTTGCCAACTTTGCTGGAAAAACTGCACCAGAACTAAATTTAAGCTTTCCTCTTTTCCAAGCCCAGTGAATACTCTTTTTACGAAGTTACACATGAGGATCTGGAAGGACCCAACATACTCTGAAAGTTTAAAGGTTCTGACAAACACAGAATCACAGAATCACAGAATCCCAAGGGTTGGAAGGGACCTAAAAAGATCATCTAGTCCAACCCCCCTGCAAGAGCAGGGTAACCTACAGTACATCACACAGGAACTTGTCCAGGCGGGCCTTGAATATCTCCAGTGTAGGAGACTCCACAACCCCCCTGGGCAACCTGTTCCAGTGCTCTGTCACTCTTACAGTAAAGAAGTTCTTCCTGATGTTAACGTGGAACTTCCTATGTTCCAGTTTACACCCATTGCCCCTTGTCCTATCACTGGATATCACTGAAAAAAGCCTAGCTCCATCATCCTGACACCTACCCTTTACATATTTGTAAACATTGATGAGGTCACCCCTCAGTCTCCTCTTCTCCAAGCTAAAGAGACCCAGCTCCCTCAGCCTCTTGATCTTAGCATTTGACATCAGGTTAAGGCAAAATAAGATATCTGGGTAGTTCTGTGCTTCACAGAAGTCCAACTGGCCCTATCAAAAAGATCTGAGGCTTAGACATTCACGCTCTGATTAGCTTATTTCCAGCCACAAACAGTTCCATAACGAAAACTAAGTTCAGTCTCCACAGAAAACACTCTGCCTGTCTCCCCAGGAGAGATGTAGTTGCTAGAGAGTGTTACAGATATCCATCCTCCTCCAACACCAGATTACTGCGATACTTCAAATTACAGAGAAATAACCATGTAAGAGCTTATAATCAAGCAGTTAACAAAAACTAGCAACATGTAACAACAGGATTAGCCTTGGAAACTGGACTGCCACAATCAGAAAGTTGGGTCTCTTATCTAAGTGCTCTAAAATGCCATGAACTGGAAAGAAATGGTATTTTAGGCATTTAAGATTTTTTAGGCATTCAGCACTGCAACCCCATTCTTCAGACACTGCTGAAATACCACTATTACTGAACACTTGAAGAATAGTTTAAACATGAATAAAATACATGCTTACACTAAAAATAAAATTCCATAAGAGAATCAGATACTAATTACAGCTTCTATTTAATATCTAAATCAGGAAAATTAAATTCAGTCTAATCAGAGATGTTAGATTTTCTTGGCACTTTAAATACCAACAAGATTATTTGAACTGCTACAAATACGCCTAGATTTATGCAAATGATAAAATAACTTCTTTCCACTTTAACCCCTTCATTCTAATGCTCCTGAGGCTCACCGCTGTTACTTAACATCTAGACAAATGGAAAAAAACCCTGGGTAAAACTGACCAATTGGAGTCAAAATCATTGAAGTACAAGCAACACAGGTAGACAGGATCTAGATACACTATCAAAATATCAATTGGAAAAATTACTTAGGCTATGAAAGCCTTTTCAAAAACTTAAATTCTACAGCATAAATCCACATATTGCTCTCTGTCATCAGAACAGGTTAAGCAGGAACTACCCAAGTTTTAATTGTCCTTTCAAAACAGGATCATTTGACCTTAATTTATAAGCAGACTGGAGTTACTGTCTGATATTCTGCATAATGTCTGTTGTCCCAGAAGACAGATTATGGGATCTAATGGCTTTGTTTTCCACAAATATCTGAAAATATAAACAATGCAACAATTATATTGAATCTTCACCAAATGAAGGGGCAAAAGGGACAGAGGTCTGATAGTATTATATAGTTCTACATTTATTATCATTGATACCAACAGCATGGTACCAGTATAATACGCTTTTAGGAAATGGACACAATTCTAATGGAAAAGATATCAGACCATTCATAAAACTTTTTTGCTACTTCTGTCTTTGGCATTGATACAACAAAAAGCTGTGGGCAGGAATAAACGCATACTTCATATCTACCCCGTCTTATCCAGTAGAAGAATGGAGGTATTGGAATGCTCACCTGCAGCTATGAACCAGCAGAAAGCACATATAAAACACCCTGCTATTTAAATGCTATTTAAATCATGATACTGCTTCCAATATTTCAGCAGCAAGTCACTAGCAATGATCATATTCAAAGTGTATGCCAAAGAACAGATGCTGCCACTGAATGGGCAGCATTATCTTTCCTGTGTGGATTGTCTGAAAGTGGCACATATCCACAGTGCACTGTGGAATCATCTTTCTAATAGATAAACTCCTTCTGCAGAAAAATCTGGCAAGCAACCTGTGTCACAGATGGCTCTGCTGCGGAGACACAGGACTGTTCATGTCTGGAACACAGGTGTTTCTCGCCCTGAATTTGCTCGCCAACCTGCTGCCCAGCCAGAAGACGCATTTCTATTTTCTATTTAAATCAGATGAGTCACAGTCATTTCCAGAAACACAGAAGAGCTGCCCATTATCACCAGTATTAATTATACTCCTTGCTGATGAAAGCCAAAGTTACCACACAGAGACAGACCAATGCGAGAGCCAAAGTTGCTCCCAATTCAGTGTCACTACTGATTAGTATTACGCTTTCTGGTTTTTGAACTGTAAAGCCACTCTATACATGTGTGCACAAGAACATAATACTATTCTGCAGTCAGATACTCAGCATCAGCTATAGGGTTAAAACAGACTGAAAATTTAAAAGAAACATTACAAACATTCTCTTCTGAACCAAAATTGTGGCTGATTTAAGTGACTGTGAAGTTGGCTTGGGAAGTGTAAGAAATAAAGGGCAAGGCAATCAAAATTTATCAAGGATTTTTCTGGAAATTACCTTCCCTGACTACCCATACATAACTATGCCACAACAAGGAAGAGGTCTGTATGAAGGCTTTACGGTCTACACTGCTGGTGCGCAGAAGGTTCAACACTGGATGCATCAGACTGGCTGCAGCCACAGCTAAGGTGTGTGGAAAGAGCATCCTGCATGGGTGAGCACAAGGCCTCCTAAGCTCTCAAGACCTGACTGATAAATTCAAATGCAGGTACTCAGCATAATACTAGGCAAGCTGAGATCTGAGTCAGGTTCCAGCTTTACTACAGATTTACCATTACTGTGTTAGTTACTATGGAACTAACCTAAGAAAGAACTTAGGAAATAAAGTGTAAGTCAAATCAAATGCAAGCATCTAAAGTCACACTGCCTTTTCATCAAGCAACTTTTCAATATTGGAACAACCACAAGAAACAAGTATCTTAAATGCTGTTGCAGAGCATACTCAGAGCTAAGCATCCTTCACAGGCTACAGGTCCTATACCTAAATCTCCTTAAATGACCAATGCAGCAGCAACACTCAAACCTCACCTAAGACAAACATTTGCACCATTTACTGGAAAGCTCAGCAGTTGCGCAGCAGAAAATATGCACAGTCAGGTGGCAGGGAAAAGAAGCCAGTATTTTCAGAGTGGGAGGATTAAAAATTCGCAGCTTTCCTCAATACCGGATTACAGGAGAAATGATGTCTTTGCTCTTTTTTCATCGAGGTCTTTAACTGGCATATATGACTTCCATGACCTGATCTTAGCATAAAAAAACCCTAAAAGGAGTTCTTCCACAAGGGTTTCTTTTTGATCACTGGATCATATTTTCCTTGCATTTCTTCTTTCTGGTCCTAACTTTCCTTTGCCATCTCTGTTTCTATGCAGAGGAATATAAAAATTCAGAGGGATCAAGACCCCTAAATCCATCTTTGGGAAAGCCTAATGATCAGGATAGCCTAGAACAAAATATGCTGGGGTTCAGACATGTCATATAGATAAAATAGTATATATATATGTATATATATACACATACAGATTTTATAACCTGTACAAAAAGAGCAGCAAATCTTAAATAAACTCACATGCTGAGTACCTGTTATAATCTGATTAAAAATGAGAAATCTAAAAGTTAGAAGTAGATGCAAATTTTCTAAAAAATTTTCAAATCACATTATGGCCAGGAGAAGAAAAAGAGGGCACTCTTCACCTGCAGTAATGAATTAATACATCCACCTCTATCACTGTATTTCATCTAAACTACAAGGCACTCAGCACTTTGGTTATCTCAACCCTGGTTTACAGTCATTAGCTCAGCCTCCCCCTGATACCATTTCAGATATGAGAACATTTTCCTCACAGTATCCAGATCATTCAGCTGTGGCAGTAAAGGTGAATGCACCTGTCATAAATATTCACTGGCTGATTTATACAAAACACCTTATTTGCACAGTTGATGAGAAAAGCCATTGTATAACAAATGACACTGTTCAAATTCTTACCAAGGAAGCTTTATAAGACTAGCACAGTGGTTCGTTCTTACACATGATGGCTAACATGACAGCAATTGTTAATTATGAAAATGCACTGTACACAAGGGAGATGTGCAGCTCCAGCCAGATTCCAACAGTGCCAGTGCTCTGTTTAAAGCCTTGAGCAAAGTGTTTGCATTCCTGTGCACATGTTGGTATTTACTAACATGGTTAAGATCGACACTGAGAAAAACAGCAATTTAGCATGATGATTCAGTAACAATCCATACTGCTTTCACAGCAGTGGGATTCCTTCTCACTAGTCAGCTTATATGTAATACAGAGGGCCTCCAAAGCAAAACAAAGACATTAAAAATAACCCAAATCTACATAGCTTTCATATTAACATGTGGGAATTGAGGGGGAGCAGTTACCTGAACTGTTTCAGCTGGAAGATCTAGGTTCAGAGACTATAGCTGCAGTTCAAACTCATATGTAAATTCAAGCTCAAATGTTTAATTATATATGAGATCTTCATATAATTAAAATTTCTGGAACCTAACAAGTGGGGATGACATTTCCTGGGGGAAACTGAAAGTTTTGTAAATGGTAAGAATGACTGGTTTTCCCCTCCCTTGCTTGCAATTTTCTGAAATATCCCACAATAAAAAAAAAAAAAAAAAAAAGAGAGAGAGACAACAGATTTTCTCAAATTTTTTAACATCATCCAACTGAGAAAAAGGAAGAAGATATACTTTACGTTGTTCTATTCCAAACCATAATAAACCCAAGTAACTTTAATTTTGTTTGCTATGAACTATGGTGGCACTACTAAAATAACTATGTAATCCTTATTTTAATGGATCATCCAAGTGTCATTTACATTAGCTTTTTGTTTCATGCCATATGTCAGTTATTAGAGATTACCCTTTAAATATGAAAAATCAATACAGATTGTCTCAAGTAGCTGAATCAATGTTGGGGTGAGACAGTTTTCAAATCATGCAAGACTAAGTTTCCAACCTTACTGGTGATTGACACTTGATTGTTCCTTTGACTTTCTCGTTTTTAACTGGAAAGAAGGAAAAAAAAAAAAAAAAACCAAAGGATGAAAATGATAAATCAAATTGAAGCTAGAACTAATCCTTAAGAGTATCAGCTGCTACCTTAGCTTCTCGGAAATAGAAAGGGAGTCAGACTGTGATTACCCCTCACTCGTGAAGGTCAACAAGGCAATATATTCTATAATGACACAATTTTGACTGTGTAACCTGCTTTCCATGTCTTCATTCAATTTCTTCTTTACTACAGTTTGCAACAGAGATTTCCAAAAGGTTTCTAGGAGTTGTCTTTGAGCAAAACAACCTCTTGCGGAGAAATGAATTTTCCCTGCCTAGTGCCTCCAACAATACTGGTTTAGAACGTTGTGCTGTTTACCTTCAGCATTTACTGTCTTTAAAATCACACTAAACTTGAAAAATTGTACTTAAATCCTATATGACTGTACAACAGAGCTCTATACCTCTGCCTAGATATATACCTTTATTTAATAACAAGTAATCTATACTTCTGTCTGTATGATACATCAACTCTCCCTGTAATCACCACTGCTCCCTGTTGGGTTTCATAAGCATGAGGAGCTATATATCCCCTTCCAAGGAGGTGGCAAGGAACAGTGAAGTAAGTGTCGTTCCAATTTAGTATATGTGCTGCCAAAGCGAGCACTTGCAGACCTTCTGTCCTTGAAGACATTCTGGTAATAAACCAAGTGTTACTATGTGTGTTATAATCTTATTTCAAACAAATTGTTCTCTGTGTCCTTTTGTTCTGCAATGTTTTCAGTTGATTAAAAGTTTATCCTAAAGAAACAGGAATGTGAGTGGACTGATGCTGTGAAGAACACAAGCTATGAAAGCTATGTTGATAGACTAAGATTTAGAAATACTGTAATAAATATTTTCTAGCTTTTTCCTGTCTGTGCTTCCTCTTTTTCTTGACCGGTTAGAACTCTCAGAGAGAAATTTTCTTTTTCAATTTACGATACTACCTGGCATTTATGATGCTATTATGCCTAACTCATGCCTTTTTGCCAATGGAGGTACAATTTCTTCCATTAAACATGCAAAGTACTTTGTCCAATAGTTTCTTCATCTGATAACTGTTAACTTATTTAGCTGCCAAAATATCAGCTTACAAAATCCATTTTAATACTTCTAAGAAGATTTTAAAACAATGCCTTGAGAGTTGAAAAATAATCAGCAATCTCTAGTGGAGCTCAGTACAAGGTTTAGGTGTTCAAAAATCTTCAAATAAGTCACTTTTCATCTGACATTTGCAGGCTGTGCATATACAAAAGAAATCTCATCTCTCTACAAAACCTTGAGACAGCACCTCCTTTACAGCAATTACCCATTACACAGATATTAGAACATCTACAGTTTTATTTTGACCTCGGGACTGTAATTCTAGATATAATAAAAAATTTGGTCTTCCTTCCTTAGAAACACAACAGAGAGAGCTGTCAGGCTAAGCCTTTGAATACTTTATCCATTCCATCCTCAAAGACAGAAGTATGAACAAATGCCGAACACTTACCTTTCTACATATTCACTTGTAGCTCTGGAATACATTTCCCCAACTATTATGTGGTTAAAAAGTAGAAACATGGCCATTGCTCCATTAGAGAAATTTTATATGATTAGTTCAGTTATCTCAGAAGTTGGATAATTCCAGGGTCAACCAAAACGTGTATTCAGTTTCCAGTGGTAATGTCAGCCAGCAAAAGCAAGTTGCTACAAAGGTTTCACAATTACATCGCAAGTTAGCAGCTAAGAGACACATTGAAGTTACACAGATGAAAAATACATATTCCTTTCTCTATATGGATGACATAATAAATACTAATGAAAAAGTTTGATAATAAGCTTGAATTAATTATATGTTTATTGAGGCACAGTGAAGTAAATGAGTATGGGAAGTTGGCAAAGAGCCAGATGAGTAATAAACAGTTTTAAGACTGTCTGGAGACAGACTTGAGAATATTATAGTCATTAGGCAGCTGAAAACAGCCCCAGGGTAATTATAAGCATTTGCAATCGATTAAAGAGATCATGATTCTTTTATGAATCTTTATTAAACTTGCATTAAGACTTTAAATTACTTGAAAATGTTATGGTTTCAAACACATCTTTGTTAGTGGTCATCGTATATATGGAAAATGTGTGTGCAGGAAAGTGTCAGTGGAAGTACTCAGTATGATAGAATGGTTTGGGTTGAAAGGGATCTTAAAGATCATCTAGTTCTAACCCCGCTGCCATGGACAGGGACACCTTCCACTAGACCAGGTTGATTAAAGCCCTGTCCAGCCTGGACTTAAACACTGCCAGGGATGGAACATTCACACCTTCTCTGGGCAGCCTCCACAGTAAAGTTCTTCCTAATATCTAATCTAAATCTACCCTCTTTCAGATTAAAACCATTCCTCCATGTCTTATTGCTACTTGCTCCTATAAAAAGCCCCTCTCCAGCTTCCTTGTAGGCCTCCTTTATGTACTAGAATACTGCTCTAAAGGTCTCTCCGAAGCCTTGCTGTTGACCATAACTCTCTGAGTGCAGCCATCCAGCCAATTCCTTATCCACCAAGTGGTCCATCCATCAAATCCATGCCTCTCCAATTAAGAGACAAGGATATTGTGTAGCACAGTGTCAAATGCCTTGCACAAGACCAGGTAGATAACATCAGTTCCTCTTCCCTTATCCACTAATT
The DNA here is from genome assembly GCF_037157495.1 of Lathamus discolor. NCBI lineage: Eukaryota > Metazoa > Chordata > Aves > Psittaciformes > Psittacidae > Lathamus > Lathamus discolor. Next base: position 115,895,975 of record NC_088884.1, read on the forward strand.
ACTTACTCTACATATTTTTTAAAGGAGATACTAGGAGTTCAGGGCCCATAAGTACAGAGGGGCATCATCTTAGAACATCAGCCCTCTTACTAAACAGGAGGCAGCCTCTCTGCAAGCAGTTCAGCCTTTTGAGTTTCAGGTAAAATCTCTTTTCCACAATTACTAAAGAACAGTACTCTTAATCCTATAGCACTGTATGTAATTCATTTGAAAACAACCACCTTCCTGGGCCAGGGATGGAGGAAATAGTCTCTTTTATCTTCTTAGCTTCACATACATCTTTACTCAGGATGGAAACCTCAGAAATACAGAAGATCTCACTGCTCTCCTCCTTGAGATTGTATTTTGTGTTTTTCTCCAAAATACTCCCTCAGATTGAGCTTGAGACAACATTTTAGTGATGTGATCAGGTACCTTACACCACTCCCCTCATCCTTTACTGGTGCATGAATAATCTGAAACCCCTGTGTATGCTGAGGGGCAAAAGGCGAGTTCCATGAGCAAGTTTTGAGAGACACATACATTCTAAACCCCTTCCTACTGCTAACCTCCTCCCTTTCCTTTCAGCGAATTCTTCAATCACTACTTCAACCTCCACTTGCTATTGGAATGCCTCACAGAGCAAATTCCCTTCATAGCCTTAATGCTGGTTACCTTTCTTTTCTTCACAAAAGTTAAATTGCCACCTAAGAGAATGGCAAATATCCATTGCCAAATATACATAGTATTAGCAAGAAGGTCAAAAAACTGTAAGCAAAGATAGCTTAGTCCCAGAATCAGTAAATAGCACATAAATCAACTGATGGTTGCATATCAAAGGCACACTGGGCTGAAAAACATAAGGTTAGGTCAGAAATTGGATAGAGAAGTGGGGTTTCATAACTTTTTTTTCATATATATAAAATACAGAGTGGTTTTAAGGTATTACTGCCATCACTATAAAAGAGAATAGGAAATAAGACAACAATCATTCTCCAGAAACAGTCTAATTCCCCCAGCCTTTCTAGAGAAAGCGGAGAATTTTTCTATCTGCTCTGCAACCAACAAAAGATTAAAAATTCATGTTTTCAAACCGTTAGAGTTTCTCCCCTTCATCATAGAGATGCAGAGATACCAACACTGTAAATTGCACTAAATTCATTATTATGTTCTTGTAATGATTGACTGGTTTCTTCATAACAAATTTACTACTACAGAAAAGTACCTACACATTCCTGGAAAATGCAGTGAACTGAAAACTGCCTGAAGTCTAAGACAGAAATTGCAAAAGCTTGCCCCTTGTTGATACACCACAGAGATAAAAACCAACAGTATGCTGGGATTCTAGGTCAATGACGCTGCTTATATAGTCCTGGCTCATACATTCACATCTCAAATAACTTTTGTTTTCCTCTGCAATTGAATGTCTAAGGGCATTTTTCATGTTACTGTTTGGGGACTGGCTCTTGACAGATGCCAGCCCATGGATGAGGCTTTTTTAAACTGTGCTTTAATTTCTTTGATCTTGAAATCATAAAGTTAAAATGTAACACAGATAGACAAAGCTAACTCAAAATGTTTACAGATGTCATTGGCTCTTTTTACAAACCTAAACTGTGCAATTTCCAAAGGTATAAGTTATATACTTATACTGTCCAGTCTGAAAATGTCTTCACTGAAGAGAGTGCTGATGGTCCTAAGGAAGAGTTTGGAGACTCAGTGGAAGGACTGCCCAGTCTCCACACTTGCTTTTAAGCAGGAGATGCTCAGCTACCCTCTGCATCACATGATTGTACAGTTTGAGCTGAGCAGTCAAGAATGAAAAGAGTAAGAGCCAATTTGGCTGATGAAATGAAGTAAATGGGGCTTGTAGATATTGTGTGGATAGTAATTTTAATAGCAGGTTGAGAACGGCATCAATCTACCACATAATTTTGCTGCATTTCATGCCACCTACTTTTTAACTCTGTGAGAAGGCTTAATGGCATTTGAAGAAGCACAGAATCGTCCTTGAACACTTTTAATATCCTCATATGAAATTTTCTTAAACAAAATCAGATTTCATGTCCTAGGCAGGCCTTTAATTTGTTTTACCTCAAGGAACAAAACACACTGAATACAAGAAAACTGACTGCAATATTTTCACTGGGAGTTTCATCTACATCACCCCAGGAGTGAACAAGAATGGGGGGAAAAGACAACGCACCCCATTCTGATTTTCACAAGCTCATTTGTGTTTATACACTAAAGATGCAATCGTAGTAAATAAAATAACCAAGTTAGTGTTCTCTTTTCTCACCTTCTCACTCACTAAATGCTATTAGTTTTTAGCCTCACATTTGTTACTGGCAGTGCTCTACCACTGACATAAGACTATGGTTTTACTAAAATATTTCACTAGTTACTCAGCTTAATTAAGTAACAGCTACAAAACATTTCTATTATCAATGTGCCTTTTGTTTTGTTTTGTGCTAGAATAGTCAGCCTACCTACAATTTTACTTGGAAAAAAAACATCGATTGACTACAGATGTGAATTATTTCTACATCACTTCTTCAATACCCAACTGGTTATGACTTAATGAAATAATTACTTCCTTCAAAGACTTTAACTTTCTTTGTTGGTAAAGAACCTATAAGTAGACTTGAACCTTCTAGCATTTAGTTGGAGGAAGTGTTAAAATGTTAAAACTGAATATACTTGTCTATTTATATCCAAGAACCAATTTGAGAGTTTTAAAAAGGATCACATTGAAGAAATAAGTCTCAGCCATGCAGAAAGACACATTTCCAATTCTAAACAATTCTCCAACTCTCTGATAACGACAAGGAATCTATGATAGACTGCAAGATAAAATAAAAATTAATTCTACTAATAAAACTATGATATTGATAAATTGACACATAAATGGTTGCAGCCTCTTTTAAATGATCAAGGAATATGGTTTAGCACAGTATTTACTTTGGATATGAGCCCAATTTTACTGTAGGATTCATTTTTCTTAATATGAAAGACATTTTTATTTCACAGAATGAAATTATTACGGGAAATAATTTCAGTAATACAACTGAGGAATTTTGTTATAAATTGTTACATTAAATCGCTATACAACGTAATTTCTCAGAAAGGAGTATTAGAATTCTGCTGGTTGTTGGAACCAGTCTAATAGCATTTTCATGTTTTTTAACCTACAAAAAAAAATTACATGAGAAAAAAATATGGATTAACACATATCAGAATCTACATTCCCATTACTTCTCAAGTGTCATTTACTGCTATGGGGACATGACTTAATGTTATAATACACACCTTGGGAAGCAAAGCACACATACAAAAAAAGATCACCAGGGCAAGAAATCACTTAGCTTGCACAGGCATCAGTTCTGCAGAGGACTGTGCAGAACATACTAATAATCTCTCCCTAATATTAATCTAATTCTAATGCAAGTGCTGGTCTCCCACCTAACTTTAATGTTTAATACTAAATGTTACATTAAAATGTCTAATACTAACTGCTGCAAGCAGTTAAATGGAGCAAAGCTTCCAACTATATTTTGATTTCAGGTCTGTGTGAACTTAGAAAATAAATAAATCTCACACTGCAGCAGATCCCCTTAGGAAAGCTGAGGAATGAAGCTGTGATCTTCCAGAAGAAATTACAACCACCCTTACCTGCACTGACACTGACCAACAGGATGGCTTGCCCCTGGACTTCCAACCCATATCTACATGCCCAGTCTTGATTTCTAGAACAGGCACAGAAGCTGATAGTAAAGTTCCCAAACATCACGGAATCATAGAATAATTAGAGCTGGATGGGAATTCAGGAGGTTGCCTAGTCCAAACTCTTGGTCAAAACAGGGTGAATACTGAATTCAGACTTCTCCACTCTATAATCCATTAGCAAGTGATTCCAGCTTCTCTTTTCATGCCCTGAATTTTTCCACCCCTCCCTCTGTGCAAGACCCTCTTCAGTCAATACAGAACCTGGAAAAATGTGCACTGCTAACATACTGGAAATGCTTTGAGTGTATTAATAAAATAGGGGGGAAAAGAGAGAAAGTGACATAATTTTTTAAGATTTATAACCAACTGATGGCAAGATTGATCTCTAGGCACTGCTAAGAAAATAATGTTATCATGGGTATGAGGAAAACTACTGCCATAGATCAAAAACTGGCTAACAGAATTAAGAACAGGTAAAATACTGTGACAAACCTAATGATTTCACATGAAACAGGGTAGTGAGGAATTAAGCATTTCACTGTGAGCAAGAAGAGGAATTGGAGAGACAGAGAACAATTCTCAGGGTAATGGAAATAAGAGAGGCCTTGGGTTAGAAATGGTGATATGAAACTTCTGCTCTCTTATTCCTTATTACAAGTGGAGGAGGAGACAGTTAGTGAAATCAGCAACAAAATTTTACAAAAAACCCTGTAGGAATCAAAAAGAAAATATAGAAACTTCTTGCTGCCCTCAGATGGCTGATGAAGTCAAGTATTTACCACAATTTAAAGAAACACAATAGCCCTATTCAAAGTTGTAGCTTAACCTAAAACTCAGGTTGTACGTCAATGTTATTTTGTAGTATTAGTTCCAAACTATGCACACGCACAAACAAAACAAAAGAGACAACACAAAGCCCCCAAATAAATACAAAACCCCCACCCAAAATACCCAAACCACACAAATGGTCAGAAAGGGGATAGACTGATCAATATCTACTAAATGCATATTTTTCTTGACACCATTTCCTGATGTACATGATGATGTCCACTGATCCGATTCAGATTACCAAACTGCTTTGACTAGTATGGCATTACTTGTAGACTACTGAAGTCAGAACAGTGGCTGGTAGAAAGGCTTAGTATCTACTACATGTCATGTCTGGAGATACGTCACTGAATGAGCTACTGGTCTGAAACTTACCCTTTGCAGGCAGGCATCTGTTTTACATAAGTCACATGCTAGTGAGATTCTTACCCAGAAATCAAGGACAAACCAACATGAAGTCTGAACTTCATTCTCAAATTAAATAATGAAATTTGGATAACTTAAAACTAATGTTTACAGATATAATTATTCAAAAACAGCAACCATATTTGGGGGGGGGGTTTAAATTCAAAAATATGTCCAAAAAGATATCTTTTAGCTGGCAAGATTATGTTCTTCATAAGTACACTAGTACTTACATACACAAACTCATAAAACAGGAACAAAAATAATCTACTGCAAGCTTTTTGGATTTTTTTTTTTTTGGTGTGTGTTCTTTATCACAGAATCACAGAATCCCAAGGGTTGGAAGGGACCTCAAAAGATCATCTAGTCCAACCCCCCTGCAAGAGCAGGGTAACCTACAGTACATCACACAGGAACTTGTCCAGACGGGCCTTGAATATCTCCAGTGTAGGAGACTCCACAACCCCCCTGGGCAACCTGTTCCAGTGCTCTGTCACTCTTACAGTAAAGAAGTTCTTCCTGATGTTAACGTGGAACTTCCTATGTTCCAGTTTACACCCATTGCCCCTTGTCCTATCACTGGATATCACTGAAAAAAGCCTAGCTCCATCATCCTGACACCCACCCTTTACATATTTGTAAACATTGATGAGGTCACCCCTCAGTCTCCTCTTCTCCAAGCTAAAGAGACCCAGCTCCCTCAGCCTCTCCTCATAAGGGAGGTGTTCCACTCCCTTAATCATCTTTGTGGCTCTGCGCTGGACTCTTTCAAGCAATTCCCTATCCTTCTTCAGCAGAGGTGCCCAGAACTGGACGCAGTATTCCATATGCGGCCTCACCAAGGCTGAGTAGAGGGGGAGGAGAACCTCTCTTGACCTGCTAACCACTCCCTTTCTAATGCACCCTAAGATGCCATTTGCCTTCTTGGCCGCAAGAGCACATTGCTGGCTCATGGTCATCCTCCTATCCACCAGGACCCCCAGGTCCCTTTCCCCTTCGCTACTTTCCAGCAGGTCAACCCCCAACCTGTACTGGTACATGGGGTTGTTCTTCCCCAGATGCAAGACTCTACACTTGCCCTTGTTAAATTTCATCAAGTTTCTCCCCGCCCAACTCTCCAGCCTGTCCAGGTCTCGCTGAATGGCAGCACAGCCTTCTGGTGTGTCAGCCACTCCTCCCAGTTTTGTGTCATCATCGAACTTGCTGAGAGTACACTCAGTTCCCTCATCCAGGTCGTTGATGAAAATATTAAACAGCACCGGTCCCAGCACCGACCCCTGAGGAACTCCACTAGTCACAGATCTCCAGCTAGATTCTGCCCCATTGACCACAACTCTCTGCCTTCTTCCTTTCAACCAGTTCTCGATCCACCTCACTACTTTATCGTCAAGCCCACACTTCCTTACCTTATCTATGAGGATGCTGTGGGAGACAGTATCAAATGCCTTACTGAAATCAAGAAAAACCACATCTACCGCTCTACCGTCATCCCTCCACCTAGTCACTTCCTCATAGAAGGCTATAAGGTTGGTCAAACATGACTTTCCCCTCATAAAACCATGTTGGCTGTTCTTAATGACCCCCTCATCCTTGATATGCCTAGAGATGGAGTCAAGGATAAGTTGCTCCATCACCTTTCCAGGAATGGAGATAAGGCTGACTGGTCTATAATTACCCGGGTCCTCCTTCTTGCCCTTCTTATAGACTGGGGTGACATTTGCCATCCGCCAATCCTCAGGCACCTCTCCCGTTTCCCATGACTTACCAAAGAAGATGGAGAGTGGCCTAGCAATGACCTCCGCCAGCTCCCTCAGCACCCGTGGGTGCATTCCATCCGGACCCATCGATTTACAGATGTCCAGTTTGCATAGCTGATCCCTAACCCAATCCTCATCTACCAAAGCAAACTCCTCCTTTGTCCTGACTCCTTCTGGGGCTATAGGAATCCGGGGCCCTCGGGGAGAGTCTGCAGGAGTAAAGACAGAGGCAAAGAAGGCATTCAGCACCTCTGCCTTCTTTATATCCTCTGTCTCCAGGGCACCCACCTCGTTCAGCAGTGGGCCTATATTGCTTCTTTTGTTAGTTTTATTTGCTATGTATTTGAAGAAGCCCTTTCTATTGACCTTAACCCGACTAGCAAGATTAAGTTCCAAGGAGGCCTTAGCTGTCCTAATTGCCACCCTACATCCTCTAACAACTGTCCTATATTCCTCCCAAGTGGCCAGCCCCTCCTTCCATAATCCATAGATTCTCCTTTTCCACTTGAGTTTGCCCAGCAGCTCCTTGTTTAACCACGCCGGTCTCCTAGATCCCTTACTTGATTTCCTACTCATTGGGATGCTCTGACCCTGAGCTTGGAAGAAGTGGTCCTTGAATGCTGACCAACTATCTTGAGCCCCTTTACCGCCTAGTACCCTTTCCCATGAGACTTCCCTTAGCAGTTGATTGAAAAGGCCAAAGTTTGCCCTTCGGAAATCCAGAACTGTGGCTTTGCTAGGTATTCTATTCCTCCCACACAGGATCCTAAACTCCACCATCTCATGGTCACTGCAGCCAAGGCTGCCATTGACCATCACCACTTCAACCAAACCCTCCTTGTTGGCGAGTACTAAATCTAGCAGCGCTGCTCTCCTAGTTGGTATGTCCACCATTTGCATTAAGAAGTTATCATCAATGCACTGGAGGAACTTCCTAGACTGTGAATGATTGGCTGTGTGAGTCTTCCAGCAAATACCGGGGTAGTTAAAATCTCCCACGACGACTAAGGCATGTAGTCGCGAGGCTACTTCCAGTTGCCTATAGAAAGCCTCATCAACTCTTTCGTCCTGATCAGGAGGTCTATAATAGACCCCCACAACTGTATCACCTGTGCCTGTCTGTCCCTTAATTCGTACCCACAGACATTCCACTTGCTCCTCATCCGACCCCGGACAGAACTCAATACATTCTAGTTGCTCTCTCACATAAAGAGCAACTCCACCACCTCGCTTCGCTGACCTATCTTTCCTAAAAAGGACATAGCCATCTATGACCACATTCCAGTCATGTGAACTGTCCCACCATGTCTCTGTAATTGCCACTAGATCATAATCTTTAGACAGCACACAGACTTCTAACTCCTCCTGTTTATTCCCCATGCTGCGTGCATTGGTGTACAGGCATTTCAGGGAGCCAGTCCTAGTACCCTTTTTCCCCTGCGGGACAGGGTCTAAAAAGCTATCCTTTCCCACAAATGAAACAAGAGATTGATCGTCCTCCTTAGTCCGCCCTCCTTCAATCCCTAGCATGTTTCTCTTGGGCTTGTCCCCAACAGGCCCAGTTAAATCCCCTCCCCCCTTCATAACTAGTTTAAAGCCCTGCAAACTCCTGCCCCAAAACCCTTTTTCCTCTCTGGGACTGGTGTATCCCACCTGCCACCAGCAAACCAGGTGTCCCATACAGCAGCCCGTGACTGAAAAACCCAAACCCCTGCCTTTGGCACCAGTCACGTAGCCATACATTAATCTGCAGACTCTTCCTATATATCCCTTCACCCTCGCTTGCAACAGGTATGGAGGCAAAAACCACTTGCACTCCAGACCCTTTAACCAGCCGTCCCAGGGCCCTGAAGTCTCTCTTCATTGCCCTTACGTTCCTCGTAATAATTTCGTCACTGCCAACCTGAAAAACCAGCAGCGGATAGTAGTCAGACGGCTGCACCAGTTCAGAAAGTTTCTTTTTAACATCTCTAATCCGAGCCCCAGGCAGGCAGCAGACCTCCCTGTGGGGTGGATCCAGTCGACAAATGGGCCCTTCTGTTCCCCTCAGAAGGGAGTCACCCACCATAATTACTCTTCTTTTCTTCTTGGTTGGGGAAGTTCTGAGGCATGGAGGTGAGTGACAAGCCCTAGGTGACTCACTAGATAGATTTGCCTCTCCATTTCCATCCACCTGGCCCTGTATTTCCAAGACCTCGTACCTGTTATTCAAGGGCAATTGGGAGGGAGGAAGGGATTGCGAGGGTTTTCGCTTACCTCCCCGAGGAGGGACCTCCCTCCAGACATCCTTGTCCATTAAGCTCTCTCCTTCTGTCTGATGGCAGGAGGGAAGGGGATCCATCACTTGTTCAACCACTTCCCTCTGCCCCCGCCTTAGGGTGTGGCTCCACCAATCTATTTCACTTTCACATTCTCTGATGGCTCTCAACCTTTCAACATCCTCCCTCAGTTCAGCCACCTGCCTGAGCAGGTCATTTATTTGCTCACAGCGAACACAAGCAGTGTCACTGGCTCCCTCCAATACAAGTGCCAGGCTCAGGCATTTGCTGCAGCCAGAGACCTGCACAGCTGCATGTCTGCAGGAAGGCTCAGTCTGGATACTCACATTAGCACTCACTACAGCTTTCGATCGTGTTGTAACCACGATCTATCTGGTCAACCAATCCGTCTACGTCTCTCCACACAAACAAGCACTCCGTCCTCCTCCTGTACTCCAGGCGAGTCCTCTTGATGAGGCGGTTAGCCCGCTTCCCTGCCCGCGCGAACGGCCTCGACGCTCTCTGTTTGCCGGCTCTGTTCGCCGCGCTCCCTGGGAAGGTTTTTTAGCCACTCCCAGCTGGTGCCACTCCTCCTGGCTCCGCCCCCTGTGAGTCAGCCCCTCGCGGGAGCTGAGCTTCCGAGTCCTGGGCAAGTCCTGTTGAGGACTTGAGGCTCCCTCCTCAGTGGCTCTTGTCGCTCTGAGGTGAGGCTCCTGGACGCTGATCTCTCCCCTCTCCGCTCCGGTGTTGCAGGCGTCCTCTCTCAAGCTACTCACCTCAGCAACTATCCTATAGTTGGTGCTTTTAGGTGCTGCTTAGTGTCGTGGTTTAAACAAAAGTCAGCCATGTCTGACTTTGTTTAAACCACGACAGTTAGTTATAAATAGGAGTTCTCCTATACATCATTTTCTATCTTTCTAATTTTAGAATTTATTATGTAGCCAGGGAACAGAAAAATCAATAGCACCTGACCTGAATGAACCAGATATTATGCACAGCAAGTTGCTGAAGTGAGCATTTTTCCATGACTTAAAAGATTTAACTTTGAAAATAAGTTATAAAATGTTCATCCAAAGCAGTCATGATTACTTATGAATTATGGATGCATCTGAAGAAAACAGGTCTGGTTTCAAAGCAATTTTCCATAGAAAACAAGATCATTTGTTAGATAATACACCTACACTAGAGAAATCCATCCAGCTCTCCTCTCAGCCTTAGAAAATACCTGTACCAAACTTGGCAGAGTTACCAAGCTGGACAGAACAGCCTTGTGATGCCACCATGTGTGTCACACTTACTCTATCACACAACCATCAACTCGGCACTTTTCAGGAGCACTGAATGAACTCAAAATAGAAGGAATGTTGTCTTGTCTTCTCCAGGCCCTCCTCTTCAAGTTCTTTGTCCTGCAGAACTAAGCACTCTCTACCTGTACTTCTATGCTTCATAAACACTGGCAGAATAGAAAGCCAGATAAGTTCTCCATATATCAGCTAACTCTAACAAAGAAATTATCAAGTAAACCTGTAAATGTTGATGGATTTTAGAACTAGATTTCTCTGAGGTGCTGTGAAATGCTGACAGAACCATAAATGTTCACAAGCAAAACATAATTTATTGGAAGACTATAAAAATGTAATGTGACTGCTTTCAACAAAATTATGGATTTAATAAAAGTCACCCTGCTAAATAAATACTTACCATAGTCACTATCATAAAAAACAATGAATTTCTGCCAGGCGTATTCTGTGACCACTCTCAAGATGACATCATTTAAGTAGACAGGGGGGCGGACGGAGAGCGTGTAGTCATCATTGCGGTTGCTCCTGGTGAGCCCGCAACCACTCCTTGGTGTTCCTGCTGTTGAGCGCTGGATGAAGAGGTGAGGGATGTGCATGGCATCTGCCAGCGACTGCAGGGATCCTGCTGACGTACAGCCAATGGAGCTAACAAGAGCCAGGATGCCTTGGTTCATCAGGTCGCAGGCTGCAAGAAAACACAGCAGTATCTGAGGTGAGAGAGGTTCAGTGCATAGAGCCTATTCCGCTGCTGAAACACAGACACTGGGAATTGAAACACAACAGGTTCAATCAAATGAAATATGGATCAAATTTTATACATTGAGTAAATCAGACCTGAAATTCATTAAAATTATGAGGCTTCTTGATTCAATTTCAGCTGTCTTGTGGTGAAAGCTGGAAGACTGCCACGTCCATCTTGCCTAGAAACTAATTACCCCTTGAAAACAAGACCCACCCCTGGGCCTTTTGAGGAACATTAAGAACTGATTCCAGCTACTGAATTAGCATGACCACCCAAGGAGATAAGCACTCTTCAAAGTCTAGCACAACAACTCCACGAGTAGGATCTTTGCATTATACAGGAAAAACTTGAAGAAATAACAGCTCAGGCTTGCTGTCAGCTTTTGAAGACAACTGAGTAAGATTATAGACATTAACTTGTCCAAGAAAAACTGAGTTGCTTCTGGGTTTTAGGGAATGTATTTGATAATCTCTTCTAACTTATTCTTTTTCTTAAAATAAACAAATGAAAAAACCCAAAAGCTATTCTTATATATAGCAAGCGTTTTAAAAACTCAGTAAACAATTTCTATACATTTACTCTCCTCACTGTAAGAAAGGCATGGAGTTGTTTATGCAAAAATAGCACAAAAATAAGAGCAGTCTGAAGTACAATACCAATAACATCCACATTAATACCAAAGGTGTTTATCATTATTAAAGTTAATGCAAAGGTGTTTATCATTATTAAAGTTAAAGTTAATAAATTAATTAAAATTAATAAAGTTAATCATTATTAAAGTTAATAATGATTAGGTCTGCAATTTTGAAGGATTGCCCTGTGAAATAAAGCACAGTTGAGTGTTTATATTGTGTTTCTAACAGACTTGAGAACTTGAATGAATAAACAGCACAGACTTGTACCATAATTCCCCAGAGCACGCCTAAGACTAAATTTTGAAATACTCAATTTGCCACTGGCAAAGCTACACCTGCAATTAACCTGCATTTATACATGAAAATTAGCTAATGGGACAGTAAAGAGTAATACGCATTTACATATTAATATCTAATAATAAAATGTGCAATTACTTATTTTGCAGGAATATTCTGAGCACACAACAGGTGCAAGCAAAACCAAGAAACCCACATGTGAGAATATATTCACTAAAAATATGAAAACATATTTTAGTGCCAGACCTGTTGCTTCGTATCATATGGCTCTTCCTGTGACTAATGTTTTAGTTCGCAAACACTTATTGATTCCAATGGGAATATTGACAGTGCGAGTTGACATATTGACAGGAATGGAGTTCCACATTCAGGCATATGTGGAGAGTGACTTTGTAGCCGAAGAACAGCACAGGAGTTCATGAATGCAGAGAACTACCTTCTAATGCCAGTGCATTATTCTTGTTGAGATACAGGGATTTGAAACATGCCGCCGTGGACCATCACAGCATGCAGATGCTGTTGAGGCTCTGTCTGAGGGAAACACTTCTGAATTCCTTCAAGCAGATAAATATGGGAGGGCAAGTGTTTCCACAGAGGGGTTTCAAAGTGTTATGGCTGAGGATAAAGTGTTCCCTCTGAATATGCTCTGAATATAGCTCAGCTTCTGGGCCAGCTTCTCGGCTTCAGGTTGAAGGTAATACATTTTCAACAACCACAAGTATCTTTTTTCAGAGAAGTACCATGATCACTCTTAACTGGCCAAAAAAAATTACCAATATCTCACAAGTTACTAAAATTCAGAACATTTCAAAACAATCTTATTAGGTATTCATCTTTTATGCTGCTTGTTACATTCTTCATCATCACTTTCAACAAAGATAAAAGGCTTGTCAAGTTATCTTTGTAGGGAGATGCTGAATCTTTTTCTTGATGTGGTTCTCCTGCACCAAGCCCTGCAATATCTAGGTTGCATATGCCAATGAGTATGCTACTGCTTGCGAAGCAAATTATTTTTCGTGATATATCGACCTATCCACCAATAAATACCTGTAGCTATATGTCAATAGATATCTTTATAGCTATATAGCAATAGACAAATAAAAACAATGTTTGGTTTTGCAAAAGTCTGCTTTTAAATCAATGAAAATTAAAGTCTACATGGCCCTGATGCCACCTGTTAAAAAAAAATATGCAGTGTAACCTTCCAGTCTGTCACACACAACTTTTAAAAATATAGCAGAGTCAAACTGTGTTACAAAAGCTGCTTGAAAATGCCTAAATTTCAAGCCATGCTTTCAGACTGAGCATAACCAGTACGTTCCCCATAATGTTCTGACGTGGGAAACATGGATTTTGTGAAAATTGTTATTGAAATATGAAGGGGAAGAAAGCAGCATGGAACATTTACCTCCACAGGGCCAAATACTGGCAAACAAACTGAATAAAGTATTGAAATCTTTCCTCTTGACACTGCACCCCATTTGTTACAATAGCCTCAGGATTGAAGTTGCCCATGTGGCTCTTTCTTCCATGTTATGCTTATGAGAATCATGTGTGCTGGCCTGGGACAATATGCACTTAATTATGCTCACAAATAGACCTTACTCCTGTACACCTAGCAGCTATTTAACACACAGAGTTAGCTGCTGGAAAAAGGACTGTTATCCCAGAGGCAGGCTTTTCTAGAAAATGAGTGCATGACCACAGAGTTCACCTCTGTGAACCTTCTACAATATAAACACATACAAAGTAAAGCCTGTACAATATGTCAGACTACCATGTATGGTATTCATATATTCCTTAGCCAAGCAGAACTTCCATTGGCTTCAGCAGAAGAGCTGATTGTTAAAAAGCATAAGACTAAGGTTTAGATGTTTTCTTAGACCTTTTTTTCTGCCCTTACAAACGAAAGCTCTATTAAATCCTTTTCCAAGTGATCCAAAACTTTCAACTGTATCTTAGCAATTGACTAAAAGCTCTAGTTCAAACATATTTGAAATCCTGTTTGCATTCTCTTTTTGAGCCTGAGATATCCAAGTTTATTTTGTCCCATCTACATTAAAAAAATCCACACACAGGCATATATACATAAAAGTACTTAAATGCTATCTTGTATTCAAAACTCTACTGCAATTTCATATACTATGACCTCCTTAGAGACTGTATTTCCAAGCAGGTATGTAGCCTACAGCCAGTACAATCAAGGAGTATTAGTTTGCCATCAACTAGAATAAGGAAAATATTACTGTGTCTATTAAGTCCTCAGTCAGGACAGTTGAAATGTCAAATTCAAACGGACTTGTACACAGCTTTGCAAGTTCAACAAAACATTGCAAGTTTAACAAAGAAGGAACAGAAAATTAGTGATAGTCCTTATAAAACTCTACCGTTCCATACTACAAGCTATGCTTAAACATAAATTGTCCAGATACTCAGTCATTCTCATAACCACCAGATAGAAGCTGCTGTTCAAAACTGGATCTCACTGGCTAAAGGAATAAAACTGATCACAGAATTTTACAAATTGCATGGACATATTATCTAGAATGTCTATAAAATACGATAGAATCATACAATCATAGAATGGTTTGGGTTGGAAACAATCTTAAGATCATCTGCTTCCAACCCCACTGCCATGGGCAGGGACACCTCACACTAAACCATGTCACTCAAGGCTCTGTCCAACCTGGCCTTGAACACCACCAGGGATGGAGCATTCACAACTTCCCTGGGCAACCCATTCCAGTGCCTCACCACCCTTACAGTAAAGAACTTCTTCCTTATATCCAATCTAAACTTCCCCTGTTTAAGTTTGAACATGTTACCCCTTGTCCAATCACTAGAGTCCCTAATGAACAGTCCCACTCCAGCACCCTTGTAGACCCCTTTCAGATACTGGAAGGCTGCTATGAGGTCTCCATGTAGCCTTCTCTTCTCCAGGCTGAACAGCCCCAACTTCCTCAGCCTGTCTTAATACTAGAGATGCTTCAGCACCCCAGTCATCCTTGTGGCCCTCCTCTGGACTTGCTCCAGCAGCTCCATGTCCTTTTAATGTTAAGGACACCAAAACTGTACACAGTACTCCAAGTGAGGTCTCATGAGAGCAGAGCAGAGGGGCAGGATCACCTCCTTTGACCTGCTGGTCATGCTTCTTTTGATAATTTAAAATGCTTCTCCACTGTAGATATACACAGCACATATAGCACATAGCATGTATAGCACACACTGGTGTGCACCCTACACTACATTTAACCCTTCAGCTTACCTTGCCTTTCTCCAAATGCAAAGTTACTGAATTTCCAACACTGATGGGCTGATCACAGTAGCACAAAGAGCCATGTTTTAGAGTATAGTCTCATCTAGGTTAGTTTGGCAGAGCATCTAAAGAAAATAAACCCCTTATTTTTGTGTTCAGTATGGTATTTTTTTAAATAACAGCATAGCCAATTCAACTTGAAATAAATAATTTACTTCTAGGCTATCAGCCTGCATAAGCACTTTTAGGAAAGCAGACTTTCAATGGCTATGGTTACAAATGTGTCCTTAAAATGTGTTCTCTGTAAAATGGAAACAAAGGTAGGTCCTTAAATGATTAGTTGCTGTAATTTAGAAAAAAAAAATAATTAAAAACATCTACAAAAAAGAGCAAACTTAAAAACAGATGCAGGAATAAATAAGAGGCACCAAAAAGGACTACTAAGATTTATTTCTACAAATGTGAGCATTTTTTTTACTTATTTCTCCCTTTTTCTTCCTTATAATAAATCATAACAAACCACCCTCACACACCACAAATTGAAAAAACAACAAAAAAAAATTTAGCATAAGATCTCAGGAGACTTCAGTAACAGCCCTAATTTCCTCCCATTTAATTCCAGGGTAAACAAAATCAGACCAACTCTTAATATTATTTATTTGAAAATGCTAAATACTGTACCTAAAGAGTGGCTAGTATCCCTTTAAATAATCAGGGATGTATTTTAGGGTCCTTTTCATCTTCTACAATTTAAAAACTACCAGGCTCCTTCCAGAACTGTACTGTTGTTTGAGTATATGTTCAGTGAACAGAAATTAGATCTAAACCATCTTCCCAGACTCCTGGTCCCATGGGCCTGACTTGAACACCCCAAGGACATCCCCTGGATGTCCTTCCCAAAGCTGGCATCATTTCAATCTCATGTACTCCTGGATGTTTTCCACATATTACCCCATAGAGAACTGCCTCAAAAATAGTTAGCTGAACGTGAATTAAAAAAAAAAAACAAAAACAAAAACCAACCCTCTCTTCCCTGATATTTCTGTTTTGGATGGAGAGTGAGAACTTACAAACAGGTTTTTTCCCTGTGCTTGTGCTCTGTGTTTTGGAAGTGCTCCAAGGACTCTGAAACCAGGAGGGTTCCATATGATTGGGCCAAATTAGTTTTCCCTCGATTTCTGTAGAAGGTGAGTCACCCCATTTGGACTAACCCACATTCCAAATCAGGATAAACAGTTGATTCAAGGGGAAAAATACAATGGCAGGTGACTTAAGCATCTTTAAATGGATATTAGGCAATCAGAACTTCTATGCAGCTTTGAAAATACAAGCTATTAGTTCTTGTTTACTTTGAGAATAATATGCTGCTGGCTGCTCCTCAAATCCTTTCTTAGTTTCGGGATGCTAGTGAAGACTGGGGGACTCTAACGTTCAAGTTCCCTGTTGCAAAAGGCAAGGAATAAGGTTAAAGTCTGGATTTCTTCCAAGCTCCCTCTTTATGAAGTGGCCATGCTAACAATCACAGAATCACAGAATCCCAAGGGTTGGAAGGGACCTCAAAAGATCATCTAGTCCAACCTCCCCACAAGAGCAGGGTAACCTACAGTACATCACATAGGAACTTGTCCAGGCGGGCCTTGAATATCTCCAGTGTAGGAGACTCCACAACCCCCCTGGGCAACCTGTTCCAGTGCTCTGTCACTCTTACAGTAAAGAAGTTCTTCCTGATGTTAACGTGGAACTTCCTATGCTCCAGTTTACACCCATTGCCCCTTGTCCTATCACTGGATATCACTGAAAAAAGCCTAGCTCCATCATCCTGACACCCACCCTTTACATATTTGTAAACATTGATGAGGTCACCCCTCAGTCTCCTCTTCTCCAAGCTAAAGAGACCCAGCTCCCTCAGCCTCTCCTCATAAGGGAGGTGTTCCACTCCCTTAATCATCTTTGTGGCTCTGCGCTGGACTCCTTCAAGCAATTCCCTGTCCTTCTTGAACAGAGGGGCCCAGAACTGGACGCAATATTCCATATGCGGCCTCACCAAGGCTGAGTAGAGGGGGAGGAGAACCTCTCTTGACCTACTAACCACTCCCTTTCTAATGCACCCTAAGATGCCATTTGCCTTCTTGGCCGCAAGAGCACATTGCTGGCTCATGGTCATCCTCCTATCCACCAGGACCCCCAGGTCCCTTTCCCCTTCGCTACTTTCCAGCAGGTCAACCCCCAACCTGTACTGGTACATGGGGTTGTTCTTCCCCAGATGCAAGACTCTACACTTGCCCTTGTTAAATTTCATCAAGTTTCTCCCCGCCCAACTCTCCAGCCTGTCCAGGTCTCGCTGAATGGCAGCACAGCCTTCTGGTGTGTCAGCCACTCCTCCCAGTTTTGTGTCATCAGCAAACTTGCTGATGGTGCACTCAGTTCCCTCATCCAGGTCATTGATGAAAATATTAAACAGCACCGGTCCCAGCACCGACCCCTGAGGAACTCCACTAGTCACAGACCTCCAGCTAGATTCTGCGCCATTGACAATGAAATGTTTTGGTCTTTGTCACCTTAAAACAACAGTCCCAAAATTTTCATGAATTCACTGCAGAAAGAGAATGTATTCACGTGAAAAAAGACATGAAAAGACTGGCAGTGTTCAAGGCCAGTTTGGACAGAGCCTTGGGTGACATGGTTTAGTGTGAGGTGTCCCTGCCCATAACAGGGGGGTTGTAACTAGATGATCTTAAGATCCTTACCAACTCTAACTATTCTATGATTCCATAAAATTTACAAGAAGTTTAAACAAATAAACTACAGGTCTTTTCGTTTTGTGTTCATAATCTCAGATGCAAGAAGTAAGGATAAACTGTGATTATGAGACCCATGATTAAGTGAGCTTAGCCTCCAATTTTCAATAAATCTTTTAGTCACTTCTGGATAGCGATTCCACTCTTGCAAATTATTTTTCCTTTATAACACAATGGTTTATCCCAGTCTTAGAACTGAATTATTTTGAGATGAGTGACAGCACATTTTTAATATATCCTCAAAATTATTCAGAAGGAAATAAGGGGAAGATGGGGGTGGGGGGAGGTGAGGGAGAGGGGAGGGAATATTATTGACTGGATTTAAAGAATATTCTCCTCTGCAGTGCAGATAATAGAGTCTGTCCTGTTCCTTTTCTTGGTAAGTTTATAGAAAGCCACTTCATTTACATCTTCTCTGTAAACATTAGCCAATCTCTCCGTCCCCTCCATTACATTATCCACAACTCAGACTACTAACAGTATTTTAAATTCACTTGCAATTAACCTTTAAAGGATTTTAGTTTGTCCTGACTGTAAAACAAACTTGTGTTTGAGTCTTTAACAGCTGTGCTTCCTAAGCCTTGTGACTTCTTTGTTTGGGAAAAATAATCCAAACTTCTGATATCTAAGAGTAACAAATATTACCAGGGAGCACATTTGCATCACTGTTGCACCACAACAACCTTTGGATGTTTTTACTGAAAATCATTTTGTGAGAGTCTTTTCTGGGTCAGATTTCTTTCTGTATACAGGCTTTGTCAATCCTGGTAATGTTAAATCCATCACATTAAAATTTAATAATTCATCTGAGCCTTGAAAACATAAATTAGAAATTTGAATGGAGGCATGACTTATATACAAAAGGTATTTTGACACCTTCTCTTGCAGGATGCAATGGGAGAGCTTGAAAGAAACACAGCTTGCAAACTACCAAATTGAAGGCTCTGAAAGTTTTCTTTTTGGACAAAAGTCCAGATGTACTTTTTTTTTTTATGTCCTTGCAAGCCAACCTGCAGCTCTTCTGTTCAATACTACAGAGGCACACAATCTTGGCGGATTACCACACCGGGCAAAGAAACAGCAGTAAAATGTCTTGCATTTTTCAAATCCTGTTTCACTCAGTATTCAACAAATGCAGCCAGGTTTTGTCTCAGGAGAGTGATGGCTCCTAGCCTTTCAAGAAGCCTGAACTGCTTTGGAAAACATTACAAAACTTCCAACATTTTAAAGAAGTTACACAGATGCAAATCTTCAGCTAAAGAATGGCTTTAGCTGCCATCTCCATTAGCATGTGAACATTAATATGCCTCCCCCAAAAAATGCTACGGCTTTTCAGGATGTCTGTGGTTGAGAGGTAAAAAGAGGCTGGAGTGCTGATAGATCTGGCCAGAGGACACTGTGCCTTGCCAGAACTGTTGTAGAAGGGTCTGATATGAGTGCTAATGGGTGAAGAGGGGCAGGGAAACAATGAGATTAAATCAACTAAAGCCAGGCAGTGACAGTCATTTGGCAAAGGGCTAGAGGCGCATCACAAACTTGACCTCTAGGATCCTGGCATCCCAACAAGGATGTCTATCTGCAAAATTAATGTAGCTCACTGAAAAATAAGGAATACAAAGAAATAAGTGTCTAGATTCCAAGAATGACACTAAAATCCTTCCTTTTCTTGTGCTGACCCCTCTGACTCAAGCCAAACCGCACCTGCCAGAATCCTTGCTCAAAGTATGGCATAAGCGATTTCCATTCACCCATTCAGCAAAATGAAGACTTTTAATTTCATTTGTAACCACGGGTAGATTATACTTGGTTACCTATTTAATGATGAAGCAGATACTACTTTAGTCCTGTGCAACTTCCTCCATCCCCTACTTTGCTCATCCTTGCTCTTGCACTGTTGCTGAGTATTTTCACATCCCTACCCAGCACCATTTGAGAAGTTATTAAGCTGCACATAGTGTCTGATACCCTTTTTAATAGCTAGCTTGCTTGCTGCAGAGCAGACAATTGCTGCATAGCAACAATTATATGGAAACAAAAAGGCTGTGTCTTAAGCAGCTTAATATAAAGACAATTTTAGGAAAAGATAACATCCTGATAAAATTGTAGGGATTTACTCTAGTTCAGTGTTCTCTGAAAGTCTGTGTATAAGTGTTGGGGAAAAAATATCAACAACAAAACCTGTTTAAACCTTGGGCATCAACAATTCTTATTTTATGGACTTGCTCAAAACAAGTTAGGGCAACAGTCTTGTTACGAGAATAAAGCACTGAACTTTATGCCATTTGACAAAAAATTACACTTTCCTTGCTACTTATCAGTCAGACTGTCAGGCAATTTTCCTTTCCAGCCTTTCTATCTTGGATCTAACTTTAACTTCCTATCTGTTTTTTCTTCCCCTGAGCATTGCAGAACACTGCCTTTCATCCTCCCATTGCCTATTCTCTCTCTGCCCTTAGTGCTTGCTCCAACCAGGCAAAGCATCTTGCACTCCCTCTTCATGTTTCCTCCTCCATCTCTTAAAAAAATAAATAATAAAAAACCCCCCAAACACCTGCTTCACCCTATCTCCTCCAGTACCAGGAAACAACAAGATGCAGATGATTTGGCACTAGACTGAGAATCTGAAGGCTCATATCCTTGGTCCCACCTCTGCCATTACTTCATTGCGTGACTAATTCTGGATGAATAATCTATTTCTCTTATACTTTGGTGATTATGATACCTTGACACCTTTGTGAAACACTTTTGCAAAATAGAAAGGACTACATCTCTGTTTTCCCTTGAAACATTTTCCCCAAGGTTAGAAGGCCCATTTCTTAGCTTAATTCATATCGCCTGAAAGTTCCTTTACAACCTCTCTTTTCTGAGTGTTCCTGTTTCATAGCTCCCCTTTCTTGCCCAAACTATTAGTATGGAGACAACAGGCTCTGCTGGAGAGATGCAGTGCAAAGCACAATACCACAACCTAGTCCAGAGCAGACAAAGGAACACACAGCTGGTAGCATTAGTTTAATTGGAAGCCCTACAATGGAAAGAGCTGCCTGTGCTGCCCTGGATGAGCTTGGCATTCTCCCAGGCATAGATATTACAGAACAAAAACACTCAAAATAAGACCATCCCCCAAAGGAAAAGAAATGTGTGAACAGCAATCTGAGAGTGCTTTCTTTCCTACAGTGCAAATGGCAGAATTTCAGGGAATGTTCTGCTAAGGGGCTAAGGGGACAGTAGAACTTTTTTTTTTAATTTATTTTTTTTAATGTGGCATTGTAGAGAGAAAAGTGTTTCCAGAAACCAAAAAAGGCACACATTTCATTCTCACCCCCCCGCTTTATTTTTCTTTTCTTCTTTTTCTTTAAGAAAAAAAGAGACAATTCTACTAGACAAGTGGTTCAGTTCAATTTGAAGAGCAAACAATACTAAGGCCAGACCTTGCATTTGCCATGAAAGAAGGAAACAAGACTCTACATCAAGATAAGAAAAGCTTTGTAAGAGAATAAAAAAGGCAAGAAAGACAGTACATCAGCTGCAAAAAATACATGGTTGTGAAAAAACTGAGAAGTCAGTAGGAGTATAGAACATCAGTTCCATTAGCAACTTAGCCACTCAAGAAAGCCTTAGACGAGTCAAAACAACTATCACCATCACTATTTGCTAAGAATAGACATTGTGCTTATTTCACTGACACACAGAATAACAATCATGATAAGAATAATAATAACAACTACTTTTTATAGAACTTTTTTTTTATTTTATTTATTTGTAGCTCTGAAAATGCTTTGCAAAGAAGCTCAGCATCTTCACCTCTGTTTCACAGAAGAAAAAAACCCAAATGTGCCAAGGGGAATTACTTGCCCAAGGTCAGAAAGCAAAGCAAAGAAATTGTTTTCTATGCCAAGCTAAAACATGCATAAAGACTGAAAGCAAAGTCTTTTGTTGCAGCTTTTCATTGTTTGTTTTGAGCATTAGTTTGCCATTGAAAGTGTTTTATGTTCTGAGCTCAATATAACTAAGCTTCATGAAAACTAAAGATTTGAAAGGCTAGGCAATGTGGCCTACAACAATGGAAGTGACAAAGAGTTCCAGATGCATAGGGACACCAGAGCAAGAGCACTATTAATTACAGGGGATGGTGGGCGCCTGCCACAATATTGAGACACTGGCAGGTACCTAATGGAGGGGGGATGAATGAGGTAAATAAAAGCAGAGCTGTAGGTGGGAGACAAAGTTTTTCTGGATAACATGAAATTCCAGAAGACATGGTGAATGTCTTACAAGCAGAAGTATTCAATAAAAGAGTAATCATTTCACAAGGAAAATTACAATATTCAACTGAATGAAAATCACAAAGTATTGAGGTGAGATGGTGAAACCCAGAGCAACGCATTTAAAAAGGGTTGAGGGCACAATTCTCATATAGTGAATATATACAATGAGATATGCTAAAGTATTACTACCGGAAATCATGGGGATAGCAAAAAAAGAGAAGCCATGGGATTTTGCAAGGAACAGTAACGGAATATGAACAAAAGGGATGTAATCAGGGCTTTGAAATCACGGAAAACGATGTTAAATGTCAGATGGCAAGTGATGAGGCAGTGAGATTTGCAGTTGGGAAGTAATAAATCAGTTTAGACATCAAGGAGGAGGATGCAGTTGCTGCAGTGTGGGAGTAATGGAAGAGAGCAAAAGATGCAGCAAGGAGGCCAGTGACTGTGATACCGTAACAGCCGATGTGGTAGATAGCCAATGCATTGACAGTAAATGTGTCAGTTAAAAGGATACTGAAGAAAATTCAAATTGGTGCATGTTCTAGACAAAGCAGCAGCAGCAGGGCTTGACAGCAGCATCAGTGAGTGAAGCAGTGAGTGAAGAGTAGAGAGAAGGCAAAATGTGCCTGAGAGTCTGGTTTTACTCTCTTTCTCCAGGAATAATAATGGTGCAGTGTTCCTTTGGTGCCAGTTATAACCTTTTACTGAGATTGCTTTGACTTTAATGGTTGCAAGAGATGCCAGGAAAAGAATGCAATGCAGCTTTGATTTTCTTTTGACTTTTACCAATGTCCTAGGAAAAGAAATTCGCATAAATCCAAACTGGAAAAAATATATTTTCAATAGGGAGTATGTGAGTAGCAATAAACACTTAATTGGAAGCAGCAGTTGTTCTAAACCATGCATGCCATGGTAAAACAGAATTGCCAGATTGAAAACCCACCTCTGACAATGAAGAGACATGTTCCAACAAAAGGCATACCCAACCAACTATCAAAAATCAGCTGACTGAAATCCTACTTGGAATCAGAGGAAAAGCTTTGCTTTGCCTATAAATAGCATTTCAGAACTGCATCACTCCATAACAAGCACAAAACCATGTGGGAAGAAAAAACCAATGATCTCAGCTCCAAAACTGGAGCAGATATAGTTTTCCACAGCCTATATAGTGCAAGGAAGCAGCACCTGAAGCAGTTGAAATGCTGAATCTACTTGCTTGCTTTTCCCTCAAATGAAGTTACAATTTTCTTCCTATCTCTGTTAAAAACTTTTAATTGTTATTGGATCTAAGCACCAGTGCTCACTGAATTACTTCAAATACCAGGAAACTTCATCCCTTTATTGCAGTGTTCAATCCTGTGGATGCAGCATTTCATAAAGTGATTAAAGTGATTTACTCCCCTTTCTCCAACTTTTTCATAAAAGGCACTGCCACAATAACTCCATACAACAAGAGTATTGACTTCGCTACTGAATCCTGTCGTCTTGGTACATTTATTCATTTCGCACTGGTATCACAGCTCACAAGTTTCAAGTGAGCTGGTCTGTCACTACTGGATGTGAATGAGGGGAGAACCAGTCTTATAGTGTATACGCTATACTCCTGGCTGCGCATTGCAAATAGCATCGTCTTTCCTATGCAACATCACAGGAGAAGCATAAAACTCAGGGTTGTTTGCTTCAGATGTCAGACTCCTCTGGGGCATCACACCTATGTGTTTAGCTCCAGTACTGAGTCCTGCACCCATGTGGAAAAATGACCAGCCATCATTTAGCTTACACAGCTTGCAGTGATGCCCTGAAACTGACACTAAACCAGAGCACTAGCTACCCCCAGCTAATCTTCAGTACTACAGCTATCATGCTGTAGGAGAGCAAAGAGGCAAAATAGAGAAAAGAACTGACATAAATAGTATTCTTTTCATACAGGCATGTCTAATCCTTTATGAAAGCAAGGAAGAATAGTTATTCCCATTTTACCAAAATATCTGAAGAATATAACAGATAAAGCAGCACATCTGAAAAGCTGGGGTTACAAAACACAAGTGTTTTTTTCTGCCCAGCACTGAAGTAAGCAGTAAAAGGCTGGTCCATATATATATATATATATATATATATATATATATATATATATGTATATATATATATATATCTATCTAAGTGGCATTCAAAATGCCTAAGTCTGCTGTTTGAATCCTGTGTGCACAATAGAAAAATGCTGAAATTTCCAAATTATTTCTTTGGGACTGTGTAAAGTACGATTTCCTTCATAACGTGAGCACTGCCAAGGGCACTGTAGTAATGCTTACATGTTCTTTCTGCCACTGGGCTCGTCTGATCAAAGATAAGACAATGCCTTCCTTTCCCACTGCATCTCATTAGTGTGCTGCAAGAGGTGTTCCATGGAAAGAAGGAAGAAGGTCAGCTTTCAGAAATTTAATGACAGCTGACTAGCTGCCAAGAGTAAATAATTTCAAAATGCACTGTAACGCATGAGTTTGCATAATTCTAGTACATTATTCCATTGTCTGTAAGTTCACTTCTGCAGAACTTGTATAAAACAGGAGGCTTAAGCTTAACAAATAGCCCTGATCTCATTTCACTGGTTTTGAAAGGTGTGAAGTTTTCTGACTTTTCCAAGAGCCGTGCCTGGTTTTTGCTTATGAATTAGTGAGGAGAGAGCCAAGTACACTTTGCCATTTCTCACATTTCATACAATCAATTATTTCCTTTTGTTAGCAGGGGAATTTCAGGCTGCTATATACCAAGGCACTGTTAGTTAGCCTGTATTTTTATCTCATTCTCCCCTCCTTGCTGCTTTTGATACTGATAATTTTTAAGAGGAACGTAGTCAATACATCAGAAATTTTATTTTTGGGTTTTTTTTTTTTTTTTTTTTTTTTTTAGGAATTGGATGCATGCATTTTCTTATTTGGTATGTCTGCAGCACCCATACACACAAACACGTATGTAAACACAGAAGATATTACAAGGCTCTCCAACTTCTCCTTGTGCACAGCAATATTCCAGGACAAGCTGCATGGGCCAGATGCAAAAGACAGCTTTCATCGTTAACAACATAGTCTCCATCATTTATGGAAGCTCCCTGCATTTCTAAGCCTATAAGTCATTCAACCACAGAAAATGTCTAAGGTCAGTGCTTCATAAAACTTCAATTAACACAGATGCATATTTAGTATTAGTACAAAAGATGACCAAAAATGCAGTGATTTTGTCCCCACAATAGAAAATGAAAGCCTTTTCTAGCCTGAAATTGACACTTGAATTAATGCAGCTTTCATTCCTTATTATTTTCTATGAAGAAGGCAGATGAGCAATGTCAAATACCCCAGAATAAGATGATATGCACAGAAGTCTGAAACACATATAAGGACTGTCACATTACACTTTGCAAAGTAAGAAATAAAAGGGGATACAGAAAAGGGAAAGGAAAAAAAAAAAAATCAAACCAACCCTGAATTGTCTCACTATCAGTATGAGTGCCATTTCTAGAGCCAAAACCAAACAGTGTTAAAATACAGGCATGTTAAATAATGACCAAGAGCAATCCCAGTATCTTCACACATCTCTAAGATTTGGAAACAATGGGACCTGGTGGAGTGTTTAAAATGGAAAAAAAAAAAAAAAAACCCAAAAAACCCCAACAACAGCAACTTCAAATTAACACCAAAATGCACCAAGCCCTCAACTCAGTCTCTGTATGGAAAATAAGAACATGGTTCTGGAAACACAGCAAAAAGCCCTGCTTAAAGCATTTTTTCCACTAATTTAACAGCTTCAACAGCTTCTTCCAGTGGGAAACACTTTTTTTCCCCTATAACCTCATGTTTTTTGGACTGGTTGGTGCCAGTCAGCACTTAAGGCATCCTAAGATTCTGAGGTTTTGGTGGCAATCTAAAATTGTGATTATAACTCCATTAAATCCCTTGGGAATGCTTCCCAGGTCTCGCATCATCAACATGCCTTATCCCAGCTCCATTGTGAGAGTCCTTGTTTTCCCAAGACTTCTTTCAGTTCAAAGAAGATGCAGGCATAGGGCCTTGAACAGACTTATATGAAGCTCTTCCATCCTAGTATCCATTTTTGACAAAATGGGTACCTACCCTCTCCAGTGGAACAAATTTCAGCCACAGTTTCACCATGGAACTTGTGTGTTAACTTCGCTTTTGATGTTTACTATAATTAACTATATAGATATTCCTCTACCTATATTGTGATTTGCAGTAAAGTCCTCTATCTTAACTTCCACAGAGGAGCCTGGGAGCTCAGTTCCCTTGTATTTCCACGTATAGATTCTAGGGAAGGTGTTCAAGTCTATCACTAAAAGCCAGATAAAGCATATTTCACTGGAGAACAACAATGAAATATATCAAACAAGCTCTTATGAGGTAGGCAGAAGTTCCAAAGGGCTGCAGATCTCAAGACATCCTCATGCACCACCTTTTCTAGGATCTGATTCAGCTGTTTCTCCAAGACAACACATGCTGTTCAGGCCATGGTTATTTCTGCAATACAATCTCCAATTGAATATATACTCCTGCCTCGTAATCACATGTATACTGAGATGTCGTCACTGTATCTCCTGTTTCTACCAGCTAAAGGACAGCCTTCTTCACATGCAGATTTTTTATACCTGGGAATATATAACAGAAATAGCAACCCCTCTCGCTGCAGAATATGTAAACTTGCCCACTGCCTTCGGTTATTGTCTTTTTGCTGTTAATAGGAGCTGTCACAGGCTCAGGGATTCACGCTAGCACACCCTGCTACAGACCTAGGGACTACTGCTACTTGTAAAGTTTTTCCTCCTTTCGTGAAGGAAGACCATAGCACATAATACTGTTTCAGCAGCCCGACACCATTGTTTTATTTTTAATAGGTACAACTGCAAAGGGAATTGTTAACAGTACTGTTGTTACAAAAAACAGATTAGACAAAACAATACAGTTTATAGAGGATGCTTCTTATGTGAAGAATGATAAAATTAGCAGGGCAACTGTTTTAAAGTACAGGCTATGACCACTTTCCCGTAGCTGAAATAAAGAGGATTAGCAATTCTGCGAGTCAGAAGCCTGACTACTTCAAGTGAGAGGATTTTTAAATAGCACAGCCTTATGGTGTTAAGTAAGACTGGACAAACTAGACCACGGAAACCTTTACACAAAGACAGATAGCCTGGCAGTGCGAAGGCAGACATCTGTGAATGAGGAGGAACTGCCTGCCCAGCAAAGTTAGGGTTTTGACAGACTTTGCCTCTAGTTACATATGGCCACACTTCCACATTTGCTTAAAGCATCAGCCAAGGGGCACTCTACCTTTCTAGATTTTCACCCCATATTTTCTATCTACAATATCACTTGGCTTTCCAAGCTGATATGAACAGGAAGGAGTCACTGTCAGATACACCATAAATTACTGCAATTTAAGCAAACTAAAGACCAAGTCTTACAAACTAAGCTGAACTAACACACACCAAAACAATCTAAATTACGGGGAAAAAATTCCAACCAGTCCAGTGCAGACTGTAGTACTGTGTTTACTTTGTATGCCATACATCTACCCTGTAAAAGAATATTAAAAGGAGGAATATTACAGTTAATAACAATTGCATTATGAATTTTACCAATTCAGGTCAATCAGTATAGATGCATTTAAAGCTATATGACAGAAGGTGGAATTGAATATAAAGCCTTGACTTCATCTTTTCGGAAAATCTATCACTACCACTAGAGTTGTTCCAGCGGATGGGTAATATCCCAGCATAGACAAGCTGCAGCAGAATTTTAACTATCACGTAACAGGCACAGTATTTTAGAAGACCTAAGACAGTACCTCTGCATAACTCTTACCAGCAGTTGTCTCTGCAAGCAAAGGTCACCAGTTTTTCACCCAGAAGGCTGCTGATGTCTTCAAATTCCGGAATTAAATTGGTTCACGTGAATCTGGGCTCTTTACTCACTTGCTCAGCCACAGTGCTAAATTACTTTTCTTTTATGGGATATAGCCCTTGCAGCCCAAATGCAGGTATTCCTTGAGAGCCTGCAGTACTAAGAAATTATTTCTTTTTTCATTAATTTTAAGCCCCTCTTACTTGGAAAGACTTATCACTCGTGAGCAATGCCTACACACGTAATCAACACTAGTGATTAAGGCAATCATTCAGGATGTGGAGGATTTAGACCCAGTTTTCTTCTTTACATAACACTACCAGTGCATATGCCCCAGTCCAAGGGAGCCAGTTGCTACTTGGACAGGAATATGCTGGATGGTGAAGCTCCAGACTGCCTCTCAGACCATTTCACTTTGCATAGGCTGTCAAACATGTAATTGAACAAGGACTGTAACCCAGGGGTCCAGCAGCCTACTACTCTCACATCAAACACTCTGTCCTTATAGAAAAGCGATTATCAAGAGATACAAGTTCAACTCTTTCATGGCAGAAAAAAAAAAAAATTGTGCTCCTATATCCTGACTGCATGCATGAATCCCTCAGCTATCATGTAAAAGAAGAAAATCTCCTGCCTTAGGAATTCTGTGACTCTAGACTCACCTCCCTTCCTGCTTCTTACAAAAACTTCACAAAAACCACTTTGCTTCAGGTAGAACAGATATTTCTCATCTACTGGAGTAAAGCTTTTTTCTTATTTTATTCTTTTAATCTCTTTTCAGCAGCCAAACCAAGAAGTCTAATTGCACATAGGCATGAAATCCCACATCATCCAAGCTGTCTTTAGTATACTGCTGAGAAGATATATCGAATATATATCCAGGAAGCATTTTAAAGGAAAGGAATTTACAATTGCCTTGCTCCACTTAATGACAAATGCTATGGCAGTCAAGTAAGATAGGGTAAATGCACATTGCTACCATTGTAATTCATGTATTTAATCTTATCCTGGGGTGACCTGTGAGAACAGGAAGGTAACTTATCCCCTGTGCAGATGATCACAGAGCATTTGACAAATCAAAAATTTACACTCTATCCTAGTACCCAATAACACACTCTCTGTGCCACAGTCTCATAATCTTCTCAAATGTAAAGGAGATGTCCCTCTGAAATCAGTGCACAAAACTCCCTGATACAGAATCTTCAGATCGAGCAAAATAAAGAATCATATGGTGATACTTTATATAGATTTTGAAAGACAAATGCCCAATATTTGATTTCATTTACGGTAGAAAGCAATATAAAAATCAAAAAAAGTACATGGCAGGATTTGATGTTTAAGCAATATTTTGCCATTTTTTACATTGCCAGAGAGAGTAGTACTTACAAGGAATTGCCTAGAGACCTCACTTCTTTATATTATTCAAATTAAAAAAAACAATCAAATAAACCAAGCCAACCAACCAATCAGAACAAAAAACCAAAACCCCACCCAACTAAAAACCTGCCAGGCAAAGAGGAAATGCAAACAAGACAGTAAAATCATAGAATTATAGATTCACAAAATGGTTAGGGTTGGAAAGGACCTTAAGATCATCTAGTTCCAATCCCCCTGCTATGGGCAGGGACACCTCCCACTAGACGAGGCTGCCCAAGGCTCTGACCAACCTGGTCTTGAACACTGCCAGAAATGGAGTATTCACAACTTCCTTGGGCAGCCTGTTACAGTGCCTCACCACCCTTATAGTCAAAAAAGAAACTAAATCCATGTAACACTTCAAAGTATTATGTGTTAGCTTCAAAACCTTCAAACCTTTTGCTCCCATCCCAAAGACCCTCTTATAGAAACATTTCTTACCATACTAAAAAAAAAATACAAATATGAAAAGCCTTATTTTTAGACACTTAGAGGAATCTACCCTGTATTTCCTTTAACTCTGCTCTGCTTTTATTCTTTCCGAAATTGAAATTTCTTGGCTTTATGAGACAGATTAAGTTTATGAGACAGATGAACTTTTAAAAGCAGGGAACACAAATGAGCACGCATGGCTTTATTCATGAGATGGTGGTAACAAATAATGAACTTAGAGTTATATGGGAAACAATTTACCTCATCCTCATATTTTGATATTTCTGTAACCTCTACTGCTTTGCATCTGAACAAATCCAATACATCTAAAAGCTTTGCTGTCAAAAACAATTAAACCACAAAAATCATAGTGACCAGCCTTGAAAACTTGTCTATACTTACTGACAGAGTGCAGGTGAAAAAGAGCAAAGTTCAAAGGATTGGCATGTATTTATCTTTGTAAACTAAAGATGCTGCAACCATAAAGACTGAATCAAGGTTGTCGCACAATAAGCTAGAAATAATGTTTATGGCATTCATGTGGGATAAGGGGAAACCAAAAGTTACAGATGCTGATCTAAAAATCACTGAAAACAGAAATAAGAAGGCAAATATTCTACACCCTGTCAGCATTCTAACCTCTCTGGTTACTCTGGGGCAAAAAAAAAAAAAAAAAATCCATTGTGCACCTACCTAAATATTTCCAAATAAGTTCTGCTGCAGCATGCACAATACCTCCATTTTTACACATAATGGAAAAAAAGTGTCAGTATAATTCCCATTAGCAATAATGAATTGGTTCTGATTAGAAAACCTGGGTCAAATTCAAAGCTAGTATAAGCAAATGGAAATCCATGCTGTTATGGAATTGTTTTTAAAATAATCCACTATGCTTTTACTTGCCCTCTATTTCTTTTCCTAGGGGAAAGCTGCCTTATCCCAGAACACTTTCTAGAAAGATAAGAGAACTACTAAACCCACCTGATAGTACTGCTCTGTATTGAGATGTACTGTTCAGTACTCTGAGGTTAAGAAAATCACTATGTAACATCAGAAGAATGATAGATTGCTGGGAGTAACATCGCTTCTAATCCTAACAGAGAGGTTGCACAACTCCTGGCTATCCCTCAGGAAGCAAGGGGTATCATCAGGGATGCCTTCCTCTTTACCTACCACACACAGGCCATTTCAGGTTGCTGAGTCACTGGCTAGGATCTAAGCCATCAGATCATCCTTAAAACATCACATTTAATTACAATCTTCTTTTCCCCTTACTTTATTTGTCATCCTTCTTTCATCAAATTAAAGCCTGGATATCAAACCTCAGAAAGGCATCTTTCTTCACTGCTGCCAAAATTAACCCTATCACAAAAGATATTTATGTTTCTAAGTGGCTTGGGCATGTCCCTAGCCTGAACGCAGTTTTTATATATATGTATAATAAAAAAAAAAAACCAAAACAACCCACAAACAAAAACCCACCTTACAAAAAGAAGAGGTTTGTGGGGTTTTTTTTCATAGTTTCTTATGATTGCAAGGTACTGCCATGCTTTTTTGCTTCATATTGTTTCTCTCAAGGACTTATATAAATTGTAGAGATCCATGCATCTAAACAACTTCAGCAGGTTAAGAGAAACATAGATGAGAAAAAAATGGAGTGGAGAAGAAAATATTTATTTTTTTCCACCCCCTTCGGCATTTGTAGAGAGGTTTTGGAAGAATCAATATTCTCAGATTTGTAAGAAAAGCAAGCGGGGGGGGGGGGGGGGGGGTGGATGTCCATATTTCATCACCTTTAAAGAAGAAGACTTCCTTTTAGCCCCACCAAAGAAATGTCAGATCACAATGACAGCCCACATCAGCAGCTGCCCGAGAGCCATCACGTTGACTAAATAGCCTGGAAATAGGGAAGTGCATGAGTCATCAGCTGGAAAGTGTTAAGAAGCTGTCAAAAAAACCCCACTAAAACCAAACACTAAACACATTCACAAGATACTATGTTGTTTTTAGCCAGAAGTGAACATAGAAATAGGTCTTCTAGTTATAAATTATCTTTGGTGCTACAGAGCAGTGATGCGCAAAGGTGATCTCACTAGATAACAGCCCCCTGCAGAGCAAACACAGGCAGTAACAACTCTTGCAAGCTCACTGGCTGTGGGGTGATTGGCTGTGATGTGCCAAGTTCAGCTTCAAGAGCAAAATCTTCCCTGTGGGAAACTGACTGAAGTTTGACCACAAGTACTACGGTGGCAATATCAGACAGAAAGCAAAAGTGGAGATATTGCATCCCTTCAAAAAGAAATCAGAAAACTGCATTGATTTTTAGCTTTTTTAAAAAGGAGGGGGGAAAAGAGAAACAAAAAAAAAATCATGTAAATGTGTACTAGTTATGAATGCTGCCCTGGCTCATCTGGGCAAACCCCACAAAAAATAGCAACTTGTAAGAATGGTTGTTGGCCTGAGCGCAGGCCAATCAATTCATTATGATTTAAGTGCAAGCTGCTGTGTTAGAGGCATTAGTTTCCTACTACATCACATTTGCCAATTTAATGGGAGAAAAGAAAAAAAAGGGGGGGGAGGGGGAGAAAATAAAAAGGCATTGGAATCAGAGACCTCAAGACTGGGGCTTGCCAATGACTTGCAGATGTCAGATAAAACCTTGCTCATCAGATGCAATGATTTGTCAACACACCTCATATTTACAGCACAGGTGAAATGTTCACTTTCCAGAATAAGTGATTTCCTAGGAGAAGATTATCTAGATTATACACTCTCATAACATCTAGCATGGGAGGAATTAAATTAAAAACCTGTTGCCAAGCCAATGTGTGCTAGCTCCCATCAGAACGCAGTTTTCAAACAGCACACCACACCCACTGTAATGTGAAATATGTAATAGACTCCTTGACAGAATGATGAATATTTTTCCTTTATACAGAGAATTTGGGAATGGGGGAGGGGAATTGACAGGAATATAACCGAGTAAACACATATCCTATCCCAAAACTTCACTAAAATCAATGTACAGAAAGAAACATCCACATGCCCAAAAGAAGATGGCAGTGTATCTGCATTCATTACCAGCCAGCTCATGGCTTGCCAACTACCTGAACTTTTTCCAAACGCTTTAGAGCTAGCTCAAATTTGACTGTGGTCCATTTTGGCCACAAATTTAAAAATATGTCCTTCCGTTGTTCATGTATATTGCAATCATTTTGTGAGTGCTAAAGCTAGGCATTACAATTACAACATGCATTACTCAAGCATTTATGTGCTCTATTTGGTTATTTTTATCACATTCATGCATGCAAGCGTACATCTCAAATCATTCAGACCGCATCAATTTAAATTCATTTAAAGCCTAGAAAACATCTATGCTCACTTCAGAAACTAATACATCTACAAGATTCCTTATTCAGGAATGGGAAGCATTTCCTTAAATGCCTTATTTATAATGCACTCTGTGCCTATTCTTTAGCTTACCTGGCAGTCACATTAGTTTAGTATTTTCCTATGCAATTTTGATTTAGGTGGAAAATTAATGAAAATAATCTGATTTTTTTCCCTGTGACTATTTGATACTCCATGGAAAGTTGCACAGCTGAGCGCGTTTCCTGACGCAGCAGCTTCCCAGTATACTTCCAATACCTAAAGGGGGCCTGCAAGTAATCTGGAGAGGGATTTTTACAAGGGAATGTACTGACAGGACAAGGAGGAATGGCTTTTGACGGAGGGTAAATTTAGACTAGATATTAGGAAGAAATTCTTCACTGTGAGGGTGGTAAGGCCCTGGCACAGGCTGCCCAGAGAAGATGTGGCTGCCCTACCCCTGGCAGTGTTTCAAGTCCAGGTTGGACAGGGCTTGGAGCAACCTGGTCTAGTGGAAGGTGTCCCTGCCCATGGCAGTGGGGTTGGAACTGGATGATCTTTAAGGTCCTTTCCAACCCAAACGATTCTATGATTCTGTGACTCTTAGAATGAAAATTACAGTAAATTAAAATTGTATAACCAGAAAGATATTTGGTGGCTTTTTAACATGGACAACTTCTCCTTACTAATTTTCTTGTTGGATTGATGAAAGTTGTATTGCCAGGATCTACCACTCTGCATGCTTTGTGTGGCACAGGTGAGAGAAACTGGATCTAAAAACATATACCTAGTTCCATTATTTAATTTAGCAAATACAATGCAGAAAATAAAGTCCTAGACACTCGGTTGTTTGCCAATATCCTCTGATGAACATGAAGAAGAACTAGTATCATCATTCATAGTGCAAAACACAATTTTCAGGCTGGCTTGTTATAATGGTTGTACTAGAACAATTTTCCAATAATGTAACTGCTCTAATATTGTTGGCGTACTCTTAAAAAGCAATAGAAAATTACATTTGTTAATGGGTGCATGTCACAAAGCACTAGCAGCAGGGGCTGCAGGGCGGCCCCTATGAGGAGTGGCCAGACACAGCCAGTTCCAACCACCCACCACAGGGCACGGCTAGGACCCATAGCCAAGGTGGCAGTGCCTCAGCGAAAGTGTGTTTGAGAAAGAGCAGAAAGCATGGGAGAGAGGAGGGAGCATGGAGAGGAGGAGGGAGTGAGGAAATTGGGAGAGAAGATGACTGTTGGAGCAGGAGGGTTAGAAGTTGCTCCATGCGGAAGCAGACATTCCTGAGGGACTGTGACCCATTCATCCACACAAGATGAACGCCTGATACCTGAAGGGATCAGACTGGGGACATAGTGGTCACTGCTATGGGCATATTTGTAGCCTGCTTCCTTGCAGCATCAGTTTTACACAGCACAGTAGTGGTAAACATTTGTTTTCATCAAGTGTATTATTACAAATCTCACTTAAACATGATGCTGACATTTCCTAGTAGAAATGCTCAGCTCTTCACAGATCTCTTCCACATCAGTAATGAGTTTCAGCAGTGATAAATGATACCCTCTGCGGTGTTTTCTCACTCATCTTCTCAATACCCATTTTCCTCAGTATTCCCTGCTGAGTACCC
This sequence comes from Lathamus discolor, assembly GCF_037157495.1. Classification (NCBI taxonomy): domain Eukaryota; kingdom Metazoa; phylum Chordata; class Aves; order Psittaciformes; family Psittacidae; genus Lathamus; species Lathamus discolor. The sequence continues at coordinate 115,930,993 of NC_088884.1, forward strand.
TTTAAAAGCCTGAGTCATCTTTAGACATAATAGACAAGCTAGTGTTCAATAAAGAAATATTAAAACCTGCAGGATCAAAACTCGAAATACTAGTGGAGGAGGGCAAGAGGCATTCAATAGGTGGGATGACTACACCAAATCAAGTTATTTTAAAAGCTCAGATTATTTAGTGTTGAAAAGAGAGGCTGATTCAAACCCCAAACCATTTTTGAAAGAAAGAATTTCTAGAGGTGAACCATTTTACTTTATAACTGCCTGTTAAAAGACAAGTATCTCCCAGTAGAAAGCTATATATTTTGTTTTGCTTTGTTCAGTCGTTATACGTACATCTTTTCAGGTATGAGGATTCAATATTAGGAACCTGGTTTTCATATTTATACACTCCTAGTTCTGACAGTTAATATCAAAATGCATCACTTCTAATTTTGAAACATGATAGTAATTTCAAAGCTTACAAAAACTCTAAGAAACTGTATTTGTGTATTTTTACCTAGAGGTTAGATGCATATGGTTATTTCTGTTACCCTAAGTCTCCTTTGCCATACATAATTCCAAATAATATTTCCACCAGCTGGCAAACAAGCTTAAAAACATTCTGCAGTGTATCAGACATGATGATTACCTGTTAACCATGATCACTTAACCAAACAGCCACAACTGCTATGCACAGCTTGCTATCTAAACCCAGCTCCTTCTAACGAATAGTGCTTACCAAACACAGAGCCGGCTAGAAATACAGACAATACCATAAACAGTATCCATGGACCCATTCCTCTTAACTTGGTGCAAAATATGGACACAAAAGCCCAAATTTCCCTGCTTTTGTGTATGAATACTCACAGGCTCCCTCACTGCTTGAATACCTGATTCTCCACATGTATTTGGTTCAGAATGAGAAATGTCTTACTTCCCTGGTGTCGCTTTGGTTTAGTCCGTGGCATACAAAGCCATAACAATAACTTCAATCTGGAAAGTATTTGACTAGAGAGAGATTTTATAGACAAAGGCAGAAACTGGACAACAAAACTGTTTAGAGTCAGATTTCTGTATCTGGACATGACAAATCCTATAGCAGTTCAGTAATAATCAATGTATTAACTACCTGTATTATTATATACTATTGCAATGTTTTACCATTGTTTAACTTGGTGTTCTTAGTGATTTCATGCAAACATATCCATTGTCATGAAAAATTGCGTTTTTCATGACTGGGTTGCAGCATTTGGAAGGTGATGAAGATTCATAGAGAAAACTTCTCCTGAAGGCAATGGCTAAACCCAGCTGCTCCATAAATCCTATTCTTATCAACAGCTTCCCTCTTCTTGGAAAGCAAAGGGCTGTTTGCTTACTGTCAGACTCTTACAAGGTTTTATTTTATCAGAAGGAACGCAGAAACGTTCACAATCACCTACTCCAAACTATGTCTGAAGGACTAAATTCTGAATTTTGTTTCAGTAACATCAGAAATTTGACTGAATTGTACATAAATTATTAAGAGTGGAAGACTTATGTAAACTGCCATTCCTTCTGAATTTTGGTGGCAACCTCTTCGCCTTGGTGTAATAAATGCATACGTATTATACACATATAAACATGTCGTAGACACTTGGCATGTATTTATCACATAGAAGTCTCCAACAACTAATAAAAGTAATGCAAGACACAATAAAACAAACTAAAAAGCCAGGGTGACATGCATTATCAGAGCAGACTTATGAAAAGTAGGGTCAGACATAAAAAAACCAAGATATTTTAACCAACATAAATCTGAGACTGGAGTATAGTTTCAGAATTGTTTTTTTAATACTGAAGCACAGCAGCACTCCCTATAATGAAGAAATCTTCCACTTTTTACATGGTATAAAACTATGAAATGTAAGTTGTTCATGGCCATGCTAGAAATCCTTCCAAGACCTCTGGAAACAGTCATTCACCCATTAATTTTTTTTTTAATTTAACCATCATTTTTCATCTGCTTCTTCCCCTCCCCCTCCTCACACTTTTTTTAATTAAAGTTTCTGAAGAGTACTGATTGAGAAGTCTTTTATCCTTTTATTGCTTTTTTAATTCTTTACCTCAGTCCTTTCATGCTCCTCCTTAATCATGAATGCAAATAAAATTCACAGTGCAATCAGCAGCTGCCTAAGCAGAGCACCTAGCTCTGTTGCCATGGGAACAGTCAAGTCAGTCCTTGACCAGAGGAAGACTCATACATACTTTTTCGCCTTATTTCCTTCACCGTCCCTCACCCCCTTCAGTTTCAAACCATACATGTTTCCCTAGAACATGCAACATCTCACAACAAATATTTGCCACTGATCTAACAACAAATGGTCACCAACATGAAGGTATTTTACACACAAAATCAACCACCAGCAGGCTTAGGTGCTTGTCCTCCATGCTGAGCATCATCCCATAGTTCACAGGTACCAGGCAAGGGTCACTCACCCATACTCTGTATCTCTACAATAGCACTTCCTCAATTGGAAGTGCTACATTTTTTTCACTTCAACATCTAGGGAAATTACATTATTGCCTTCCTACTAAATGTCTCTAGAAAGGTCTGAATGACTTAAACTTGAAGGTCCAAAGACAGAGGAATTTTCTGACACAAACAGGAAAACATGCATGAAGTCATGACTCCTTTTTATTCTATGAGTTCATTTGTAAAAGTGTATCATCAACTACATCGACAGTGCCCATCACATTTTAGAAGCAGCTAGCAACTAATGATGCTGCCAAAGTTACAAAGAGCTAGAATTTAGTCCAGTTATTAACAAGAGATGAAACCAGACAGTTGTTCCTGCAACATTATAACACAAACATTTTTAATTTGAGAGAGAGGCTTTCAACTACCTTTATCTTGGTGTTACTCTATGGAGAAAGAGGTGTAAAGTATAGCAAAACTGCACAGATGTGGCCAGGGCACTGTTCCCATAGGTCTTATGATGCCCTCATGAGGGGGGCTGATCCTGGCTGGGTACCAGGTGTGCATCAAAGCCACTCTATCTCTCTCTTCCTGAGCTGGACAGGAGAGAGAAAATATGATGAAAGCCTCATGGGTTGGATGAGGACAGGAAGTGATCATTCACCAATTACCGTCATGGGCGAAACAGACTCAGTGCAATTAATTTATTACCAGTCAAATCAGAGCAGAATAATGAGAAATAAAACCAAATAGTAGAAACACCTTCTCCCCACCTCTCCATTCCTCCCAGGCTTATTTTCACTCCTGAATGCTCTACCTCCTCCCTCTCAGCAACACAAGAGAACGGGAAATGGAGGCTGTGGTCAGTTCATCACATGTTGTCTCTGCTGCCCCTTCCTCCTCAGGAGGAGACTCCTCACACTCTTCCCCTGCTCCAGTGTGGGGTCCCTCCCACAGGAGTCAGTCCTCCACGAGCTTCTCCAATGTGAGTCCTTCCCATGGGATGCAGTTCCTCATGAACTGCTCCAGTGTGCACCCCTTCCATGGGGTGCAGCCCTTCAGAAACAGACAGCTCCAGCATGGGTTCCCTGCAGAGTCACAAGTCCTGCCAGCAAACCAGCATGGGCTACTGTCTCCATGGGGACACAGATCATGCCAGAAGCCTGCTCCAGCACAGGCTTCCCACTGGGTCATAACCTCCTTTGGGTATCTCCAGCTCCAGTCTGGGGTCCTCCATGGGCTGCAGAGGGACAGCCTGTATCACCAATCTGCACCGTGGGCTGCAGGGGAATCTGCCTCAGCACCTGGAGCACCTCCTCCCCTCCTTCTGCAGTGACCTTGGTGTCCTGCAGGGCTGTTCCTTGCTCTTGCACTCCTCTGTCAGCAGTTTTTTTCTTTGCAGTAACCTTTTTTCCCCCTTCTGAAATATGTTATCCCAGAGGCTCTACCACTGTCAATGATAGGCTCAGCCTTGGCCCATGGCAGGTCCATCTTGGATCTGGCTGGCACCAGCTCTATTGGACATCGGGAAGCTTCTAGCAGCTTCTCACAGAAGCCACCCCTATAGCTCACCCCATTACCAAAACCTTGACATGCAAACTTAATACAGCTCAACACCCAGACCAAAGCTTGGTAGCTTTTTCTTAATAGAGAGCCACAGCTTTCAGTGGTGCTGCCAAACTATTAGCATATTCAAATAAACATACATCATATTAACTATTTATATGACTTTCAGGACAACTCTTTTAACATCCTACACTTCCACTACTCACTGCTTTGTTGAGGTTCTTACCATTCTATTTAAGGCATAAATAGATTAGCCCACTTCTTCCATTAAAGGGTGGGGGGAAATGACATTGGATTGTTCTGAAAATACCCAAAGAGGGCTGGTTAAACTACAGATCTACACTGCAGTTTAGATAAACTACAGATCTACACTGCAGTTTAGATAAACTACAAAAGGTCTGAAGAAGTGGAATTATCTCATAATTATGACCAGTTTTGCCTTATTCCTATGTGCTTCATGACAGCTGGAACTTCTGGCCAGCATTTGATAAACAATGGACTCTTCTATGTTTATTGGTAAGTGCACTTGGACTCAACAAAACTATAAATATGCTTCAGTCATTCAGCACTAATTAAATTTTTCAATAAATATATAAGAAACCCTATAATCTTACAAACTCAGAGTCCTCAGGGGACAGCTATTTTCCTGAGTGAGGCAACTGGATATTTAAAAAACTTTCAAACAGATATATATACACACACACACACACACACACACACACACACTATGCGTATATACATATACACACATTCAAGAAAGTAAATGATACAAATACAAAAATCATCCTTTATTTCCTTTAACCTTTATCTGGAAACTACACTAAACTGCCAAAGTCTAAAATTTCATGCTTATTTAAGACTTGGTTAACAGCACTTTTACTCTTTGGCACTTGTTGAATTCATCTTCATTAAGTGGAATTCGTCATTAAAATGTCCCAATTAGGCCGCAGTCATCGCCAGTCACTCTCATTATGCCAAATCAGTCTCATCAGAGATGTCCCACTGATGTCCCAACACTAATAAGTCTGGTTCTAATGAAACAAAAGTAAATCACACAGGATGCCACTGCGCACATTTGGGAGAAGGCAAAACTGAAATGCATGACATTGCCCTGCTGAGGGAATTGCATTCTAAGATTTTCCCAATTATATCTTTGGGATACAGAGAGAACCAGCTTGCTCCTTCTTTTGAAATTTGATCAGACAATTAACCGTATATGACTACTTTCTTACAATATCATTATTCCTCTTTCAATCATTTGAGAGCCGAGTACAGCACACAGCATACTTGCAAAGAAGACAAAAAGGCAAGTCCTTGAACAGAACAGTGTTCATATAATAAACTGTGTCATAGGAAGAAACTAGGAGGCTCTAAGGTATAAGGAATGCTTGATATTCAAAGTGCTTGTTAGACATTGGCTACATAAAGCCTATGAAGGCTTTATGTCTTTGTTGTCATTATACAGTATTTTTTTGATTGCAATTGTAAATTCAGTTTGCTTTCTGAACATCCACAGCAGCAAGAAGTCTTCAAGAGTTTATCTTGAATGTTTACCTTATGTTCAGCACAGAAGGCAACAAAGAAATAGGCACTAAAAGAACGGAATCAAAATAGGAAATGATAGATAGAAAATAAGAAAAGCAATCTTAGAAGAAACTGCTTTGATACCCTATTAAAATGACACTTGTTTTGGCACAGTGTCTTCCTGGCTTTATACCAGATGCTTACTCCAAATAAATGTATCAGCATTGGTATAAAACTTGATGTAAATGTGAGCAAAAAACCATAATGTAAACTAGCAAATTCATCTAACATTGCAATCTTTTGTGGACAGCCACTGTCTTAACACAGACAGATACTAAAAAAATAAAGAAAATTAATTAAAGGGAATGACTATAATGGGTAATGAGGGGGAAAAAAAAGAGTAAGAGGGAATTATAAAGTGTCTATCTTGCTTCTGAATTTCTTTGACTGTGTATGATTCTCCAATGAAGGAAGCACAGAATATCATTAGTATAAAGACCTCTTTGAGGTGGTCAGGTTTCCTGTTTTATGGCAGAGTTGGGGAAGATGGGGAAGGAGGTGAAACAGGTTGAAAATGTATTTTACTTTCCAGTTTTTACTAAAAACAAAACAAACCAGTAATGCACCAACCACTCTACACATATTTGGTTCATTGAGGAAGCTCTAAACTGGGAAGTCCAAACTCTTAATAATAATACTCCACCTGTCTGAGAACAAATAGTAATCACAAAACTAATGGAGGCACTCTGTCCTTGTCTTTACAGCTTACAATTCTTTTCTATCTAGAACATTAACCATGATAAAACATAATGTCAGTACCTACCATTATGCCAACACTGCCTCTGCAGGGCTTATGAGCTCTTTTTCTCTCTTACTGTTTTACAGTGTTGTATGTTAGTAATTCATACCCTCTAATTACACTAATATATTTTATCCGAAGGTTGCTTTTGTTGCTCTTGGTTTTTTACTCTCACTCCAGCTTAATACATTCTTTCAAAACCAAACCCAGATGCTCATGTCTCCTTCCTAGGTATGAAATTTTATATCAGGTTTGCCTGCAGTTACTTGCCGGACTCTGTTAGCACCGTACATTTTATGCTCTTGTAAGCATGACATGTAGCGCGCACCCAGCTCTTACGTCTTTTACCATTCTGTTGCTGTATATTCTCTAAAACCAGCCTTGTGGGACCACAGAGAATTTAGCCACACTAAAAGAAAGCTGTAGAGAATCATATCATGCACTGCCTTCTGAAAATCACCTGAAGCTTCAATTGGATAATAATGACTAGCAATTCGCTCATTCCCTTTGTACACAATACCTAGAAACTGAACCCCTTGTAGTGCTTTGCATTCTGATCCTATCGGTTTGAGAGACAGACAAGCTCCTGAGTTGTTTCATGATGTGTTAAAAAGAGGTAAAACCATTACTGTTTTCATTTGAAGCAACAAAGTCTCAAGACTTAATTCAGTCTTCTTCAAGAAGACTCACACTGATGTGGGAGCTAAACTTTTAAAAACTTAAATTCTATGTGTAGAATAATTTCCCTTTTCTTTCTTACTTGCACAAACCAGATGTAAAAGATGTCTCATTTACTTCTATTGAGTATTTTCTTGCATTCTGAAAACTTCAAATCAAAACATGGGTCTGCTTTTAGAACAAATCCATGTTTTTAGTTTCTACTAGTGCTGCGTTATGGCATGTTTCCCCTAAAAATGTCTCAAAACTATTTAATTTTACAGAATCACAGAATTGTTAGAGTTGGAAGGAACCTCTGAAAATCATCTAGTCCAGCCCCCAGTGGACATACACAAAATGTATATCCATGATTTTCTTTCTGTGTATTGGGATAGTAGAGAAAAATTATTCTGTACTTCTTAAAAAAGATAGCTTTAGGCTTAACTACATTGTGCCCTTTTCAGGTAGCTTCAGCTCATTTAAATCTCACAAGATTATTTATTCCAGTTCAGTTTTTTTTAAAAGAACCCTTCATTTTCCCCTGTAAAATCCGATTGGAAAAATTCTTCATCTTGCACCAGAACATGAGGCAGGCTGTGAAGAAAATACACCCTTCAAAATGAAGTCAGAATGTAATAATAATTACTATAAATGCTTTTTAGTACACATTTGCCTGAGCAAGATGTCAAAAGTCATCTCACTATTGTTATATATCTTCAATTTTAACTTATGAAACAGCTTTGCTTTCCCTGTCAGTACCAAAATAAGCCAGTTACTCTTTTAATCTAATAGCCTTCACTTTTTGTCTTGAAATAAAATGTCACCTTAAAAGCAAAGGCAAGTTTAATGAAAAATTGTTTTGTTCTATTTTCCCTTTCCAATCAAGCACGTCTCTGCAATTTCAACAGGATTATCTTCATCCTCCAAGAATTATCTCCATTAAATGGGTTGTTTTATAAATAATGTATCTGTTGTTCTTATTGTGAAATGTAAAGGAGGATGGTACAGCTGTCAATTTTCCAGTGCAAGAGAACAGTGTGTAGGGTACTGAAATGCTTTAGTTAAATAACTGGGGTGTTATTTCAAACAGCATAAACCCAACTGCAAGGTCAAATTAAAAAAAAAACCCTCAACCAACACAAAAAACACCAACAAAACAACCCACACTCCAAACACTCAACTTGAAATCTGCATTTGCCAATTACTTATCTGACTGATTCACAAAAAATTGCACCTTTCACTTCTCTCTTATGGCAGAAAGCTGCTTCTCTATCAGACATCCTTGCCCCTTTCTCCTTTCCTAGAGTTAATGGGATAAATATATATTGCACTCTCAGTAACTAAGACAGCTGATAAGCAACACGAGCCATAACAATGTTAGAATTCCTAGTAAAAGCAGTGTGGGGCTTCATTGCCATTTCTGGGAGTTCAGAGCTCCAGTAAGTACAGCCAATTGCAATGTAAACAGTTTAATAATTTTAGTTTAACAAGTCTAGTTCATAAAGTCAAATTTTTCTATCCACTTTTGTAAGTCAGAGTTGGGTGGAATTATCTGACATAAAAGTAGAGTTTAGGGACACATCAGTATCATAAGACAAGTTTGGGGCACTTAAATGGCTTTTATATACTCCACAATTATTGCTTGTTTGTTTCATCTTGTATTTGCATACCCTTAGAAGTGAAAGCTCTAATCTATGTGAGGGGAAAAACAAGCAATTTATTTGCATCTTGTTTAATGTGCCTATAGAAACTGCTAATATTTTTCCTTTTTGGTTGCCTTTCTAGGTTTATTATTTATATGCTTCAGCTGTCCTCTTTAATAACAAAGTTAGTCTCTTATTCAGGAAGCAATGCCTGAATTTGAAATATGTTCACATAGTTTTTAATGTAGATAAAAGCACGGCACAGTAAAATAAACAATAAATTCTAGTTCCTCCAAAAAAAGGAATTTAGAACTCAAAATCACTCTTTGCAGATAATGCTTCATTACAGCTATACTCATTTTGGTTTAACAGGAAATTAAAGCAGTATTTAAGCAATAAAAGTAAAACTTTCTCTGCAAGCTATAGAAGTTCAAAAAGAACAAAGACGCTAATGACACATCAAAGACATCCAGAAAAAAAAACACACGCTCTTCTTCACCACAGAAGGAGACACTTTAACTTTCATCCCATTAGTAAGTTTTCCTTCACTTGCAAAATTTCTTGACATACCTCTGTTCCCTAAAAGCTACATTCCAGTATACATACGCAATCAGGAGACTCATATTAATGGATATTTCCACAGAAGAGCAGAATTTTGCATTTTTCCACTCAGCCTGGAGGAAGTTACCATAAGCATAAATAAATGTTATTTATAACTAATCAAGCACACCAAAACAATCAAAAGACACAGAAGTGAATGAAATGCCACAGGACCATGGCTACTTACCAAACCGCTAAGAGCAAATGCAATTTTTTCACACCGTAATGTGAAAAGAAATAATTTCTGGTTCAAGGGACACAACTGGCCCTGAGCATCAGGCACTGACTTCAGATAATCATTTCTGAACTATTTGAACTAAATAGAATTGTAGCTCTCTATGCAATATTCCTGATGCAGCAAAGTTTACATGTTCCTGTTAGGATGCTGTGCTGAATCAGGCCCTTTCAGTACTTACAGGCACTTAGAGCACTGATCTATGAAAGGAAAACAAGCATTTGAAGTTAGAGAGAGGGAAAGTTACCTGGTATATTAAGGAAAAAATACAACCAAAGGTAAATCTTTAAAAGTGCTGGAAAGATAATTTTTTTCCAGTCAAAACTCTTAAGTGCTGCTAGAAGTTATGTAAATATTTAAATATATATACTGCCACGAGTTCTTAGCTGTAAACAATGCAATGTTTTACAACATTTCATATATACCACTTTGCATTTCTTCTATAACTTCCTTTTCTGTCTTTCACTATACATGTCTTATATACAAATGTGGCTGTGCTCTTCTGCTATGGCATAACATGATGAAGATTCCAGCTCAGATAAGCAGCTAAGTGTTTTGGGGTTTTTTAAGGACTGATATGTCTGTATTCTTTAGTCTATTCAGTCTTCAGCAATTCCACAAACATTTATACCTTAAATCTCCAGTGTGCAAAGGCTTAATACATTGATGTCCCTTTCAACCAGTAGCCTAAAAGCCTCTAAGTTTATATGTTTAACTAACCGTGTCAGATGGCTCCCTTTTCATCATTTCCCATGCTGATTCTTGACTCGGCTTACCAGCTAGCACCTGACAGTCAAAATGGTCATGCTCATATACTGGCATGGTCAAGGGCAATGAGCAACAGTTTTACCTTTTTCTGTTGGTAAGTTATTTTTTTGGGAGGAGGCTGAGAAAATACTCAGATAGGCACTATAGGCTGTATTTCACAATTTATAACTGAGTAATTTGCAGGTTTTATTTGGTTCGTTAGTTAAGGCAGAAGATGTCACTTCTAACATTAAGAATGCTGGAGGTGTAACTCTTTCTCATCCCTTTAGAAATAGATCCAACCTCCGTGGCTTTCCTTAAAGATCTGAACTATGCACTAAAGGAAAGAAGAAAAGTTTGCCTTCTCAGACCACAAAACAACCAACAAATCTGTTTGACAGATCTGACTCCTTCCCTGAGTCAAAAGTAACTTTGTCTTGACATGAGGATTTCTCGGAGTGCCTGTTGCCCATCTGTGGATCTACATCTTACTCAAAGGGAGGACACAAAACAATTACAGTCAAAATTATATTCACATTCATATTCTGTCAGACAAAATATAAGCCTGTACAAGCGCAATAAAACATCTGTAAGGCAGCAACAGACAGGAAAGTGCTTGAGGTAAGAATGAGTACATTGAAAATTATGGGTTGGCTAAATGTTTTTTATAGAAGACAGCCTAAAACCAGAAGTAACTTCCCCTATGCACAGCATGAGAAAACCCTTTGTAAACATTCATGTTATTATATTTACAGTACTTAATGTTTTCCTAGTTTATGTTTGATTTACAGATAAAAATGTTCTGCAGATTTCTCCAGCTGTGCTGCCTTAGCAGATTGTGAGATGCAACAATCTGTTTGAGAGCAGCTGTTAGTTCACATGTAGTTTTACTTGCATCAGTGTAAAATAGCAGCTTGCTACATGAATAAACCATGTTTTTTCTTTGCCCTATTCTGGTAGAAAGGTTTATCTATTTAATTTAGTTTTACATAGAGGAGAGTTTTATTTTTACATAAGATTTTATTTTCTAAAAATTAAAAATAATTTTCATGTAATTTAAGAATCTGAAAAGTCCATGTAGTCTTTGTGGAATGTGTGGGATTTCATTTGGGTCTGAACAGAGATACATTTGCAAATAGATTAAAAAAATCTGTTCAGTCTATACGTTGTTTGAAGAGCCCATCTCCATGCCAATCTTCAAAACAATCAAATGCACAGCACACATTCAGTTATACACAGGTATGTGCCATCTTCAAAGCAATGGTAACCACATAATGTGCTGGAAATTTTCAAACAGTGCCTAATTCTAAATACTAAATAAAGGGATCAATGATGATCCCTTATCCCAGTGCCACAGATGAAAATCAGCATGTAATTTTGCTTTAAATAAGTAAACCACAGGAGACCTCAGAGAGATTTTTTTTTTTTTAAGTGCTTAAAGCCCACTTAAATTGGTTTTACGGCTATCACTTCCCAGTGGGACTGACCTTGACCTTCCACACTCAGTGATGACTGTTAACACAGAGAGGCCGTCACAGTACAAGGCCACTGACCTCCCCTGCAGCTTCTCTAGGGAGAAGAGGGAGACTCATCTGGGAACTAGGCTTCAGCCAGGAGCCTTAGAGAAACACTCCAAACAGCACCTCTTGACAGCTTTGGACCATCTTCTGTGTTCTCCTTGAATGCTTTCAAAACAGCTCTGTTTTGTAAAGATCACTCATCCTTCTGGGAAGTTGTCTTCTTTCTGTATTAGGCTTCTTTCTTTACCCTGCCTTTTATTATTTAGGTGGAATCATTTAAATACACTGCTCCATAGTTCCCTCCTCAGTTAAGGATCAACAACATACAGCTTTTTTGAGTGGAAGTGGGGGATGCAAGGTGGTGGTGTAACTATTTTTTGCTTTGTTTGGGGCTTTTTAACATCCTCTTAGCACTTAGAGCAGCTGAACTCAGGCCATCTCCATTGTTTTTAAAAGTTAAGGACAAATTTTTCATGAAACTTTTCTAAACATATATAACACTATCTGTTTGTATACCAGATATTTCTTAAAAGAACTGGAGAACTGAGGGTGAAATTAAAACACAATCTTCACTACACCTACGATTACCTTTCCTCTAAATGTTTTAAGAGGGCAGTAAGGAAGAACTATCTAATATGTTTCAGACACACCTCAGGAAACACCAGACTCCAAAAAAAAAAAAAACCCATCAGTGTTTGTCTGAAAATGCTTCAGCAAACCTGCAGCCAAACACTAAGTTCAGCATCTTATTCTTTTCCATTTGAAATAAATCACAGCTTTATCTGACTTCATCAAGTATTCTGCAGTGTTTCTTTTATTTTTTTAAAGATCTCCATTCTACCTCTCAGATTGCAATTGCTTTGCCATTCATGAGATTACATCTTTACCAGCTACAGCCTCACCAACCTTTGCAAAGCCTCCCAGATAGTTTCTACAGATACAGGCCACCAACCATTTGTCACTTTGCTGCAGCAGCTGAACTTTCAGATCGATTACAAAAGGAAGCAGTGATAAAGTAAACAAGATATGTCACCAGTTTGGATTCAAGGAACTAGATTTTGCCACACTGACAAACAACATTACTTTTCCTGTGGCGTGATAACCAGGGTATTCATAAGGCAAGGCACCATCTATGCTGATCAAGGGTTAAGGACCAGACTCAACATAGAACAGAATCATAAAATCACCTAGGGTGGAAAAGACTTTCAAGATCACCAAGTCTAACTGTAAACCTAACGCTGCTACGTATACATCAGCCTATATAATCCATATACATATCATGGCAGACACACACCGCCCCCCCCCCCCCAATTACCAAATTCCTGTTCTTACTGTTCTGATAAATTCACACAAATGTGCAATATCTGTTCAGCACACTAGCTAGTTGCAGAGCCTGCCATTTTACCTTGTGTCTCATTTGTCTCCAGCTAGATTTTTGAAAGGATTTTAAAGAGGCATTAGCACACTACTCTGAAAAGCATGCTAGACAGCTTGGATCTGGTTATGGCATATAAATTGGATAAAAGCATTAACTTACCCACCATTTCACTACCTAATGGGCAGATTTATCTGCTTTTTCTTTGTGCTTCTTCCCTCACAGACAGCAGGGAGTATACCAAGGTAAGAGTGAAAAAATCCAGATTTTGAACTCACTTTAACTTGTTGCCAACAAAAGATTCCTGGAGCAATGGGTCCCATTGCCTATAGACTGTTCTTTTGTTTCTTTAGACACTCTCTGAAGTGGTTTCATGGACTTTTCCCCAAACAACCCCCACTGAAGTGAGAAACAGTGCGTGAATAAATGTATAATCCTTCATCTTGTTTACAGCTCTCACACTTTTTGACAACATGATTGTATTGTCCTCAATAATCCTATTCTATTTAAACTCTGTGCCCAAAAATTGCAGAGTTCAGGTAATCTGATTTTTAGGTGACCATCTTTTTAATAGTGCTGTGATTGAAAAGTAAGTCACAAAACCTTAACTGAACCTGACTGCATTTGTATACTGCCACTATGGATTTTTATATTCAATTGAAATGTCTGTAAAAAGGCTTCTTTCATTTAACTGCAGCAAACCTTAGGCTAGTAACAGGAAGTTGGTATATTTAGTCCCCTGTCCCTTTGCTGTTTCACAAAAGAAATATACTCCGAAAAAAACATACTCCAAAAGAAAGATATACATGATACGTGTACATGACACAAAGGAACGTGAATATGATAATAACAGCCTACTAACATCACTAAAAGTGATGGGAACAAAGCGTATTTGTAACTTTATTCAAATAGTGAAAGACAAGCATGAGTTAAACTAATTGGAAGTGGTCAATAAATCAGATATGATGTTCAATCTGAATATACATACTAAGTGAAAGACTGGAAGGCACACATTAAAACTAATACAGTTCAGCTAAGGTTTATGTTACGGAGGACAAGTCAAAGCTTTTTACCAAACCCCTCTCTTATTCTCACTGCTGATTCTTTTTTGCCATATTTCACTACCTGCAGCATTCAGCTGGTATTGAGCTGTTGAAAGAAATCTATAGTTCACTGATGCAAACTAAATGCCCAAACCCTGTTTTCAGTTTTCACTGCAGTTTTCCAAGTAATTTATTTTCAGTATTAAACATACAGCTGCTAAAAGTGAGCAAAAATTAGTTTTAAAAAATTTCCCTTCATTCAAAATATTCAGGAAACGCAACATCCTCGAGAGCCAGAGTAAAGGAAAAGTTATCACACCCGTTCCTGCTCCATTTTTTTTTAAAGAAAAGGCATTACATTTTAATTCCTGGCTCTAACTGCATCTTCTGATTTGGATCTTATGAAGCCTTATGACAAATTAATAACAGGGTTTGAAATTAGACAGAATTCATATTAACAAGAATCTTGGGGAACCAGTTCACTGCGTAGATGTACTGGGTTCAGCATTAGCAGTCATTTTGCTCCTTCTTAGTAGCTGGTGCAGTGCTGTGTTTTTGACTTTCAGCCTGGGAACAGCGCTGATAACACCGATGTTTTTAGTTGCTGCTCAGTAATGCTTAGTCTGAGCAAGGACTTTGTGAGTCTTGTGCTCTGCCAGGGAGGAGGGGAAGTCGGGAGGAAGCAGAGACAGGACACCTGACCCAAACTGACCAAAGAGGTATTCCATACCACAGCACGTCATGCCCAGTTTATAAACTGGGGGCAGTTACCCGGAAGGGCTAGATCACTGCTCGGTCGGGCTGGGTATCGGTCGGTGGGTGGTGAGCAGTTGTATTCTCTTCCCTTGTTATTTCCCTTATCATTATGGCATTTGACATTTGAGCTGAAAGCCACCAAAATGGCTCAAGAGACTTTTTGTGCCCTCCAGTTCAGATTAGGCCACCGACACTGACTTTCAAACAAATTTAGATGCAGCTACTCATTTCTCATCTGCTCTTACTTTTTTCCAATCTTCTACTATTTATTAGCAGCCAGCCCTCTTCTGAAGACAGATTCCTGCTAAAAAGCAGTGCGACTTCCTGAACTTTGAAGGATGAGCTTGCCCATTTAATAAGACAATGCATTAAAAGCCATTCAGATTATTTTAGGGGGAAAAAAAAATAAAATAAATCAAACAACTAAAACCCAACCATCACCACATGCCTAAGTGTCCTCAAGCAACCTTGCTTGCTTGACCTTTACTACAGCATTGGAGTTATAAGGTTTCTGTCTAGCCTTGTTAGATCTCAGCGTGGGTCCCCTTCAAATCTCCACCTCCTTTATACCTATGCCACTGACATCCCATCCGTCGTATTCCCCAGAGGTTGCATGTGACCAAGTGCATGATGCATGGCTTGGAAAGGATGATGCAAAGCTAACACAAGGACCAGAAAAATATGGTTCTAAAGCAAATCTTTGCATCATCCTGCCTTCATAAATGATCTACAGCTGTTCCACCTTACGCAACCCACTGAAATTCAAAACAAGCTATTCTGACAGCTCGGTTTGGCAAGACATCTGGTTATTGTGGCTGTGAGACTGGAAGTGGGATGGTTGGTGTTGACAGAAGCAAAATAAAAACCCCAGAGAATTAATTATTTTCAGCCTTCCTGCAGTTACCAGGCAATCTGAAATACACCAATAGATTCCCACAATTTTAACCACAGAGAGAACTGGCCTTGTGTTCTATACGATACTGAGCCCAGAAAACCAGACCACTTAAGTTGACTTAGCACTGACAGAGCTGCTGCTGCTATCCCTTCCCTACAGGTTTTAGAATAACATTCATAGTCTAGCAAAGCACCCAGTCACCACATCTGGGGAGGTTGAAATAGAGCACCCCAGTTCTGAACTCAGCTCCTAAATCCACATCACAGGTCTAGGTTTGCCCCACAGCTGCCAAGGGACATTCCCTCCTGCCGTAACCTTTGCCATTTTTCTGCTGCAGCTAAAGTGTAAAGATCAATGTCAAAGGGAATATCTTAGTAAGTAAAGAGGAGACAATACTAGTTTAATTTCCAGTGGCGAGATTCTGCCACTCTGCATCAGAAATAATTGTGCTTTTTTTACTGTAGAAGACCATGAGGCCATAACACAAGCTCAGGCACAGCTTGCAGCAGAATTCTGTTTTTTGGGAAGGTCAGAGAGAGATGTGTTACTGCAGGCTCACACAGACACAAAGGCTCACAAAACCCCTATTTACATTTTTTTTTTAAGGATTTCTTACTGCTATACTCACAAATAGAGACATACAGTGATTTGATTTTATTTAGAAACACTGCACAGTAGTGATGCTGCAAAGTTGTACACACTACAGAGTAAAAAATGATTGGAACCTGCAATCTATCCTAAAAATCCATGTTCTCCCAAAAGTTAATTTAGTAAAGTTCTCACAAATGTTCCCGTTTGGTAATTAAATGGAGTATAAAAAAAATAATAAGACCTGGCATAACTGCACCGCTAAAATAATCCTGCATCTGCCCAATGACTGCCTGGCAATCAGCCAGATGTTACATTTTATTTAAATGCCTGTATTATAACAATGACAATATCCCCATGTACCTTCTCTTTTCTCCCTGTAACAGCACCAAAACTCTCTGAATACCTCTTGTGGTTGATCCCAGCAGTTCAACATCAGCTTCTCAGTTGTGACTGACTATACACTAAGCTTTGATCTCAGCCAACTCGAAATTATGTAGAAAAAATGCAACAGGAAAATGAGACAAGCACATGTTTTTCACCTTAGGATATAAGGTTACATATGCACCACTACATTTTATTACAATGTGAATGACTCTCTCAGCAATAGACAGCCTCATTCCCCTCAAAGAATGCAAAGACATAAGCAGAAGGTATAAACCAATGGGCCTTGATATGGCAATTAATGTTTTAACTGCATAATTTAACAAAGCAGGGGGAAGGGGGGAGGGCGTGGGGGAGGGGGAAGTAGTACTTGAAACTGATTAGTTTCCATACATTCCCCAGTTAGCAAACGTGCTATATGAGGTCTTACTGCAGATTATTCCATAAAACACACTTTCCTCTCTTTTTTTTCCTCATTACCACAATGTCATTGTTCCTTTATCTCAATATTTGTTTGAATAGAAATTATTTTTATGGTTCGCAAATATAGGCCACAAAATCAAGCCTGAAAGGAGGCATCTATCTTCTGAAAAGCCATTTTCACTTTCATGTGCAATACAGTAATTTTCTCTCAGAATTTTCTTAAAAATAAAAACAGTTGTAAGACACTTATCTGTGATTCATAAAGCTACCTGTAATGAAATTATTACAAATGGCCACAATGATGTGTTCGTACCACAGTGAAAACTCCAAAATGTGAGTTGTTACAAAGCTTAAATAACCCCCTTTGGCTAAGATCAAGTTGAGGAACGGTTTAATATCAGACACATCCTCTGCCTGAGAGACAGCAGAAAACCAGATTTTATGATCTAAAAGGTTTTTCCTCCTTCTGCAAATATTTTATAATTCTAAAGGTTCTGGTACAATGAAGCTTTCACCAAGGTCAAGTATCTAAACTGAACTGTTATGAAGCATTTCAGAAGAGTCAGTCTTCCTTATCATGTCAATATATTGTGTATTAAAAAGGATTTATATAAGACAACGCTTGCAGACTAAAGAGTCAAATCCTTTTGTAACAGGGGATAAAAGTCTCAAAATACTGTCAGACTACAACTGTGGATTTTCCTGGTCCTCAACCTGTTAGAAAAATTATATACACAAAGTTTTATTTGTGCTTGATAACAAACCAAAATAGCTTTTTTAGCCAAGTGAGGTATTACACACTTATATTTCTCAAAAATCAACTGAAGCTGCTCTTTGCTTTTTGCTGACTTTAGACATTTTTATCAAACATATTTTTGTTATTTGCCCAACATGAGACTTCATAAGGAATCTTTGCCTTCAGAAAGTGCAAGATATTCCACTTCTGAAAAAGTAGCACTCTAAAGTTCCCTGTGCTCTTTACTCTGAGTGAAGCAATGAAAAACACTAGTTAACTTTTACCTCTGTATCAATCAATGAGGCTCACATCTGTGAGATCTGCTCACACTAAAGCATTGGCTTTTACAGGTCTCAGTATTACCTGGGACTGCCACAGGTATTTCATTACAAAGCCAATATAAATGAAAACAGTATTCTTTTTCCCTTCAAACTAGGATCCCAACTTTAGAAAACATTGAGCACCGTAAAGCTTTATCAGCGAAAGCAAGCAAACATTTTCCCTTTCCCCTCTGAGGTATTCTTCAAATTACACTGTTTTAAACTTGGAAAAGGTACCAATAAACAGTGTAGTTTTATACTGTTAGCCACTTCTTATCTCCCCCCATCTTATAATAATAGTAATTTATGTCCAGCCACCCACCAGTTGATTAGATAGCACATGAAGGAATCATACCTTCACTAGACTCTGCAACAGTTTAACAGTTGCAAGATAGATGTCCCTCTTAGGTATTACAGCTTCACACAGTACTTCTAAATTCCAAAACAAAATAATAAAAAAAGGGGACTTTCTTCTTTAAGTTCCTCACAATGCAGAGACAGGCGGTGCAGCTGCACACATACTGCCATCATCACAATACAAATCTAGCAAAACAAACATGTGCCTTTGCACCTTAAAAGATCACACTTTAGTATAGCAATTAAAACATTTGAATATATAGCGACTGCTACTTAGGCACTCTTGCTGCCAATCTACAGCAGCGCTCTCCTCCAACATTTCTGCCCTGCTCTTACCCAGGTCTATGTGCCTGTAGCTTTCACACGTTAAGAAGAGATTCCAGAAAATGTGGGAAATGCCGAATGGCCAACTGTAGGCATTACAAAATTGGTAACTGCCTACACTGTCACCTCATTTGCTACTCCAATACCATTCTGCACACCAAGACAGTACTTTTCTTCTTTCCAGAACACATAATGGCTTTATGCAGGCCAAATAAATTGGTCAGTTCTGGTCATGGTGAGACATAACAGACTATAGTTTATTTATTTTTCAACACTTCTTTAAAATCATTTTCTCATCTAGATAGAATCATAGAATAGTTAGGGTTGGAATGGACCTCAAGATTATCTACTTCCAACCCCACTGCCATGGGCAGGGACACCTCACACTAAACCATCTCACCCAAGGCTCTGTCCAACCTGGCCTTTTACACTGCCAGGGATGGAGCATTCACAACTTCCTTGGGCAACCCATTCCAGTGCCTCACCACCCTTACAGTAAAGAACTTCTTCCTTATATCCAATCTAAACTTCCCCTGTTTAAGTTGGAACCCATTACTCCTTGTCCTAGAAGAACCAAGAGATAATCTGACCAGAAAACAAAATGCCTTAATCTCTGCTAGGAAAAGGTTGTCCTTACTGATTTTCACCTCATGTTGTTTTTGGATTTTTTTTTTTTTTTTGGTGTTTGTTTTGTTGTGGTAGTTGTTTTTTAAATCAATTGTATCATATTTTGACACATCAATCACATTGTGATGTGTCAAAAAACACTGTAGTATTCTGTCCTTTGACTTAAGTCATGAAACACCATGCAAATGAAAATGGAAAGCTTGGAATTAAAATGAAACTGTTTGAAATGAAAAGTCATAAATTTCTCATTATATCTCTATAAGGGACTTTTAACCAAAGTCCATACAATGTAATACTGTTTTTACCTTTAACTTTTCCCACCGAAAATGTCTTTTGACAAAAATAGTCAAATCCTTTCTATTTTTGAGACATAGTACATTTTCACTGCATCGATCTTCTTTGTACTGTTACTACTTAGCAGTAGTGTTATCCATTCAACACCAAACTAATGACCAGACATTACATGACCAAATGTAACACATAATCCACTATATTTTTAACACAGCATTTTTGATTGTACCAACAAAGGTAATATAGAAAGTTTGATTTTCAGCAACCATCTTGAGAAGTCTGTACAATTCATAGTATTTACAAAAAAATAGAAAAGGAGAGCTGGACTGGATCTTAAGAAGTCATTTAAGTCCCTGCTGCAGGATCAACTATATATATAAACTATTCGTGTCAGATATTTGTCTAATCTATTCTTAAGACCCTCCAAAAGATGGAAATACTGCAGTCTCCCCAGGCAATCTATTTCAAGGGTTTGCAATCTTTAGTTTAAAAGCGTTTCTCAGTATTTAACCTCAGACACCCTTGCTGCAATCTCCTTCCATTATTTCTTGCCCTAAGTACATTCGGGGAATCTTTCTTCCCATACTCTTCCAGTCATTTTTTACATCACTGAACAGTGTTACTGTCTGAAGTTTCCTAAAGTTAAATAAACCAAATTCTTTCACCTTGCCAAATATATTCATATTTTTCATATGGACAGTCCTTTTAGTTCCTCTCTTCTACATCCTTTGTATAGAAGTTCAGTTGATGGAAGTATACAACAAAGGAATCTTCAAACTTACACTAAACTGATTAAATCAAACATGCCATTTACTAGACCACTAAGTGAGCTGCATTTCTGGAATAGGTCCAGAAAGCTAGGGACAACATACTCAAGCAAGTCTTGTTGCTAGTACATACCTTCTTTTCTCCTACTAAACTTGTGAAGAGGTTGCAGTAGTCAGAGAAGGAAAAAAGGAAAAATTGTGCAGAGGTACACCCGTGTGCTCCACTGAACGTGACACCCTTGCTATAAAATGCAGCTCCTGAGGCTTCTGTGAAATACAGGCTCTACTTCCCTCGTACAGGGAATTACAGAAGTTCATTCTGGAGCAGTCTTACAGCTTCTGTGCAAACAAGAGATGAACGGTGGCAACAGGGTGCCTCATCTGGACAACTAGCGTTATGCTTTAAAACATGGAGGTGTAACTCTAACTTAGAGCTGTGAATACCACAGACTACTAAAATCAGGGATTTTCTTAACTGCTCTGAAATACTATCTTAAAAAAAAAATGCTCTAACATACCCTCCCCACTTATTAATTGGTAACAAGCCACATAGCATTTCTAGGCTGATAAAACAAGGGTAACTGTGAATGGTGTTTACATTCTTCTTTGCAACAGTAGCTAAATATTTTTAAGGTTAACCAAAAGTTCATTTCCTCTGCCTCTTTTGTAAGGCAACAAAAGTAGCAAGTCACATCCTCCAGATCGCTCTATAAATCTGCAATACAATCATTAACCTCTTTGTAAACCACCTGTTAAAGACATTATGAAAGCTTAGATAGGGTCATTCATTAACTGTTCTGTAAGCAGTTTGATGAAGTTACCTGAAAGATATTAATTTTAGGAATACTGTATAGTTGCACATTAGATTATATTAACATGTCAGGGTTGTAAACAAAAGAAAATAAACAGTTGTCATTATTCCAAATTTCACTGGGTTGGCAAAAAGGAAACAAATTACATGAGCCAAAGAATCCAGTCACTACACAGCTACTCCGTCATATCCTAGAGTCCTGCTGTTTTAGCCCTAAACCATCCCACCCCTCTAATTGTCTGTAAGTATAATTCCTTGTTTAACATCTGTGTCACTGACATGGACAGTGGGATTGAGTGCGCCCTCAGCAAGTTTGCCGAAGACACCAAGCTGTGTGGTCCGGTTGATATGCTGGAGGGAAGGGATGCCATCCAGAGGGACCTTGATAAGCTTGTGAAGTGGGCTGATGCCAACCTTATGAAGTTCAACCACGACAAGTGCAAGGTCCTACACCTGGGTCGGAGCAATCCCAGGCATAGCTACAGACTGGGCAAAGAAGAGATTCAGAGCAGCCCTGCAGAGAAGGACTTGGGGGTGCTGGTCGATGAGAAAATGAACATGAGCCGGCAGTGTGCGCTCGCAGCCCAGGAAGCCAACCGCATCCTGGGCTGCATCAAAAGGAGTGTGACCAGCAGGTCGAAGGAGGTGATCCTGCTCCTCTACTCTGCTCTTGTGAGACCTCACCTGGAGTACTGTGTGCAGTTCTGGTGTCCTCAACATAAAAAGGACATGGAACTGCTGGAACAAGTCCAGAGGAGGGCCACGAGGATGATCAGGGGACTGGAGCACCTCCCGTATGAAGACAGGCTGAGGAAGTTGGGGCTGTTCAGCCTGGAGAAGAGAAGGCTGCGTGGGGACCTAATAGCAGCCTTCCAGTATCTGAAGGGGGCCTATAGGGATGCTGGGGATGGACACTTCGTCAGGGACTGTACTGACAGGACAAGGGGTAACGGGTTAAAACTTAAACAGGGGAAGTTTAAACTGGATATAAGGAAGAAATTCTTTCCTGTTAGGGTGGTGAGACACTGGAATCGGTTGCCCACGGAGGTTGTGAGTGCTCCATCCCTGGCGGTGTTCAAGGCCAGGTTGGATGAAGCCTTGGGTGGGATGGTTTAGTGTGAGATGTCCCTGTCCATTACAGGGGGGTTGGAACTAGATGATCTTGAGGTCCTTTCCAACCCTAACTATTCTATGATTCTATGATTCTATGATTATGAATTTAAGAACAGTAATAAAGACTTGCTCTAGAAATTAATTATATACTCCCACCACTCACTCCTGTGCCAAAACAGATCAGTCGCAGGGCTATATAATAGATCTTTATATTATCCTGAAAGAAACTTCACTCAGTTCTAACAACCACAGAAAAGCAGAAAAATGTATGTTGGAAGAGATTTTTTAAGTTAACTTACTC
This sequence comes from Lathamus discolor, assembly GCF_037157495.1. Lineage (NCBI taxonomy): Eukaryota > Metazoa > Chordata > Aves > Psittaciformes > Psittacidae > Lathamus > Lathamus discolor. The sequence goes on from NC_088884.1 coordinate 115,953,823, forward strand.
CAACCCCCTGCTGAAGCAGGTTAACTTCAAAATTAGATCAGGTTGCTCAGGGCATTGTCCTGATAGGTGTGGAAAACCTCCAGGTTTATATCCTCCTTAGGAGGAGGATATAAAGAAAGATCATAAAATCATAAAATTGTTTGAGTTAGCAAAGACCTTTAAGATCATCATGTCCAACCATAACCATTAACCGAATACTGCCAAGTCCACCACTAAACCATGTTTTTAAGTGCCACATCTGCACATCTTTTAAATGCCCGCAGGGATGGTGACTCAACCACTTCCCTGGGCAGCCTGTCCAATGTTTGATAACTCTTTCAGTGAAGAAATCTTTTCTAATACAAAATCTAAACCTCCCCTGGTGCAACTTGAGGCTGTTTCCTCTCATCCTATCTCCCTTGCTACTTGGGAGAAGAGACTGACTCCACTATGCTGCAACACCCACCATGCAACAACCTCATTTCAGATAGCTGTAGCGAGAGATAAGGTCTCCCCTGAACCTTCTCTTCTTCAGACTAAACAACCCCAGTACTCTCAACTACTCCCTATGAGACCTATTCTCTAGACCCTTCACCAGCTTTGTTGCCCTTCTCTGGAAACACTCCAGCACCTCAATGTCTTTCTTGTAGTGAGGGGCCCAGAACTGAACACAGTATTCGAGGAGCAGCTTCAGCAGTGCTGAGTACAGGGGGCAAGCACTTCCCTAGGCTCATCTTAGGATGCATCCATTTTTTGAGAGCTTATGAAAATAAAAATCCCTTTCAGACTACTGATGTTCTCTGTAGTCAGTGAAAACTGTCAGAACATTGCTACAGTTTACTTCCCAGTTTTTAGTAATCTATAGGAGGACTTTTCCTCTAATACCTTTATCTTTAAATATCACTGAAGAAAGTTCATGCCAAAGCTTTCACTTTTTTATTTGTTATTTATTATCTGAACCTTGAGCACAAATTTGAACCAAATAATTTCCATCTACATGCTTAATAATATCTTCAAAGCATTGAGTAATATTTGTGACATACTTTTTTTTTCAGTAAGTATATGGCAGCTAAATAGGTAGCAGTGTTCATGTGCAATACACCTCCCTCCTATAACATACTGAAAAAAGTCTCATCACCTGAAGCAATAATTTAAGGAATGCATAGTGGTAAATCAATGGGAATGAAACCATGCTTAGGTCTTCAGCTTGCTGAATGAAGTGAAAATGTAACTTAACATGCATTCATAAAACATGGAAAAAAATAGTTTGCTACAGTCTAGTTGAAGGTTAGTTCCCAGGATGCATTTCACTATTCATACGATGAAGAAGTAATTTTTGGACAAAGCTTCCTCTTCAATGTGCTTGACTTACTAGGACAATAAAGCATCTAGGACTCATGACACGTCATGAAAAGTACACTCCTTGAATCCTCTGCACTTAATCTGATAGACAAGCACAGGACAACTAGTCCAAAAGCCTATCTAATCATAGGTATTTTGAGGGATAAACTGAATTACCATCATATACTGTGTTTTACTTATCTGTGTTTTACATACGTCTGTGCTTTACTTATCTGACTTTACATTCTGAATTCAAAGTCTTATGACAAGAGAGCAGTTTCAAGTAAACTTTTTGTTGAAAATCCTTACTCATAGCCAATGTGAGGTTAAGACAAATACCATTATTCACTTCCACCCACAGAAACATCCATTTACAGAATATAGCATTATCATTTATATCCAGCTAGCCATCTGCACAGTAAAAGATTAATTTTAACTCATCCTCAGGGCTTCCTGTACTTTCTGGGAGATAAAAGAGATGGCAAAATTTTTACAGATATATTATATATGGACAAGGTATCCAGAACTTTGCTGAACTGAATTTTCATTACTTGCCTAAAGAACATCCATGAATAAATACTCTACCTCATCCCTTCTTTCTGCACATGTAGTGTAACAGGCTTTTAAACTGCATGAGCACATACTGGCTTTTTACCAAAGATGCAATTCTCATTTAATGCACAGGACAAATAATGATAACGTGTATATATATATATATTTTTTTTTTTTTTTTCACATTTCCTTTTTGTCCTTATTGGTCAGTGTTTGATTACAAGCATTGTCTAGCCAACATTTCGCAATACTTTTATACTTGGATTGAAATGTAACTCTCCCATAAAATATATGACTATTTCCTTGTTCTTACTTACTACTTTCTTAGTTTACAAAACCACGGGAATGTTCCTACTCCATTTTAATGTAGGTAAAATGGGTTAGCTTAAATCACCATAAATAATCACCATTTAAAAGTGTTGGCTACATGGGTATACAGTCTCCACATATGATCAGAACAGAGTTTCTCCATTCATTGGAGGGTGGGTTTTTTTTTTTCTTTTTGATATTTTTACTCTAAAACTAAAGGTTCTGTGTACAGGAGGAAAACAACCTCAAAACAAAGAACAGAAAGACCAGAGAACATCAAGAAGTACTGTCTTGCATGGGAGGGAAATGGCTTTGTATTACATACAACACTAATAAACTTTTACTGCAATACTCTCTTTTACACTGTCCACAATTTATATAGAAGACACTGATAATCCAGAAAGTTCAAAATGTAAACTGATGAGAAACAGTAAGAAAACTGTTTGTCAGTAAGATACTAAAAAAATTTCCATGCTGTAATTTACTTGAAAGATCGAGAAATGACAAAAATTACAGCCTGTTTACTTTTTAATAGAGCTAGCAAATACAAGCAGAAAATGTTTCGGCGAAGCAAGGCTTATAAATAAGGAGAAGAAGCACTTTTCAATAGACAAAATAAAACACAAAAATTCTTAATAAAGCCTAAATGATAACAACAAACATCAGTGTAAGTATTAATGAGAATAATTGGTCTAGATATTATGTGATTAACATAATTGGTTCAAGAGGGAACTCGGATGAAGCAGCGATGTCTACTTCTTAACGACAAATATCTCATCATTAAAAGATTAACCTTTGCAAATCTCTGACCATCTAAACAATTCTAAATATGCAGCAGAGCTCCAGAAAACCAGAAAAAATACTTTCTTCATCAGAGTCACTCAAGAAAGAAATAAAATAAAAGAAAGAAATAACTTCAGCATATTAGAAGAAAACAGTATGTCAAAAAAAAAGGCTAATATGCCAGGCTTATTTTTGCTGCTGATTGGATTTTACTATCGACAGCCATTCAAATTACAAAGGACAAAATTATTAACTGCTTCAAAATCAAGATACATACTGAACAAAAAGCACTATTACCACTCAAGACTTAAGTATTACCTACCAAGAGGCCACCGCTCAGTATTTCTGTACTATTAGTACATAAAACAATTCCTGATCTATCTGACTTACATATCCTTTCCACTAACCCTTTTTACTACCCAAGGGAACAGCCTGACAACACAACAGGTAAAAACTTTCCCACTAAGTTCTCCTCAGTATTTTTACAGGCAAAATGAATTCACTTCTAAGCTGGCTCTCTTCTAATTAACTCAGGGAAAACAATAAAAAACCCTATGGAACAAGACACACAGGAAAGAAGCAATTTAACCTTGGACAATTACAGACTGTTTCAGGAAATGACACAGCGATAAAATACACTACAGTCTTCCCAGAAGTCAGTTCCAAAATTATTGTGTACCTATGACAGATGTATGCCATTTTCATCACTTGGACTAAAAACGGCATTCCCATGAGGAGGCCTACCACAGCTCTGGGAAGTGCCATCACTTCATCTGTCTGCCTCTGAAATACTGATAAACTAACAAACTTTCTGGACACAAGAGAAATGCCAACCTGTGAACTACTCAGTACAAAAGCCTACTGATCAGTTTTACCTCTGTGGAAGTGAGGACTATACCAGAACACAGAGGAGCAGGGTCTGTGCAGTTAAACCCACAGACATTATTGCAAGTTTAGAAAAACATTCACAATAAAGACAACTATTATCAGTCTGGACATTACCCCAGAAAAGCAGCCCCTGTCAGTATCATAACAGTTACATTGGTTCAGACCAACAAGACCACCTAGCACATCTTGTCTCCAACTGGCCATAAGCAGATGCTGAGGGAAGAGTGAGAATAGGGCAAGCAGTTATGCCACTTATACTGGGGGGAATGGGACTGGAGAATTCATCCTTTCTGTCATGCTTAGAGAAAAAAAACAAACCTCCAAGAAAGAGATTAAAATATGTAAGTGCGGTTTGGTAATAAGAAGCATTAAAAGCTACCACTATGGTGTTAGTGGTGCAAGTCATGCATTACTCAAATAATTTCTACATGCACTTTTGCTCTTTGGCAAAAATTTGTTGCCTACTTGGGTATCACATAAGCACAACAGGGCTGCATTGGAATGAAACAGCATCATGAAATACTGAGACAGCCTAACTATAAATCAAGGACATCATTAGCATGCTACCATATCGGTTCGTCTTGCCTAGGTCAGGGAGACGTCAGAATTACAGCAAGATTTGGAGTATCACAACAGTGATAGTCTCCATCTTGTGAGTATCCTTCATCTACAGTACTACAACTACTACCCTACACTACAGAACAAGCATTTCCGATTAGTGTGGAAATGCTGTTTTTTATTACATTTTAATGATGCAGCTTGGCATATTTCTTTCTTTAGTATTAACCTTAAAAGACTAGTAAACAAATTTTGTCTGCATATACATTCTCAAAGTCTGGGTATGACAAAGTCTTCTGTTACAATCCCTTCTCTAGAACAGCAAAACCCCCCAAACAACAAATGTCTTTGTCTCAAGACCACAGAAGGTATCAGACTTAAGCTAGGTCAAGCACCAGAACCATTTCAATCACTGAAACCTTCAGCATAGACTATAAGGTAAGAAATAGAAATGTGTTTAACTAACCTGCACAGAGCTATATCCTCTCTATGCTCAATTAGCTCACTGAAAGCTATCACAGGTATTGGTAAAGCATACATATATACGTAAGATTATATTGGGAAGACCTAAAAGAAATTTTAGGTGAGGGAGTCTACACAGATGCCTCTCTTTGTGAAGCCTGCTCAATTTTCTACCAAAGGGATGCTACAGTGAGTTTCCATATTATTAGAAAGCGCATTTTCAGAGATGACTGCTTCCAGACCTCAGGCAGACATAAAGCCATCCAGTCCACCAAATCTGACCACATCTTTGCCTCCTTCTAGGGCACATAGTAGAAAGGAAGGGGAAAAGAATGAAAAGCGAAATGGTTGAGCTAAAAAAGGGACAGAATTAGGGCTTAATTTGAATTCTGAGCCCACATGCAGTTGTCATTTGCTTCACAAGAAATTGATGAATACGGGAGAGCGCAAGAGGAAAAATCAACAGTCCATAAAAAAAATCCATGTAAAATTACTTAAAACTATTTCAGTCACATTACATGATACATTCTCTTCTTGCTTGAATGCACAGCAGGCTATACAACAATATTCTATTATGAAGTCTGTAAATGGAAATATTAATATTAGGATGGCAATACCATGGGCTTACCTTAGAACAATCAATCCTTTTGCTTTTCAAAGACCAGGAAAAAACAATGTGATAGCTTCTTGAGGACTATACATCCTGAATAAACATTACAGCAACATCACAGTAATATATTATGCAACTAATTTTCTAATTTCTTCACTTTCTTTTTTTTTCTTTAAATGGGTCATTTATGATATTTTGGGTTCCTGTAAATGAAGTAAACCCACTGCACTTAATAGACAGAAACTTCTGACTGTGTATAGTCAGTCATATAGAGCACTGAATGTACTATTGCATACACATTTTTCCCTTAAAAAAAAAAAATGTAGAAATTGGATTTAAGAATTACTTAACAACAGCATTTGTATGGTAGCAAAGCACCTTAAGTTCCCACTATAAATAGCTTTATATGGTTTTTTCAAATATTGCTGGAATAAAATAATATATAAAGCTATTGTTGAGGTGTCCAGATTCAGCAGTAATTAAGGACATGATCATGTTCTCAAGAGACATCCCCTCAGGGAAGTGATAACTTTGCTCTCACAGAGCAAAAGGTGATATAGGCAGTTTTC